>NC_051217.1:24469915-24694915 GCF_015220715.1 Pygocentrus nattereri | reverse complement strand
TGTGTTATCAGTTTTGAATGTCTTCATCCTGTAAGCCACTGCACATTTCTTGGGGTCATCTTCGCTGTGGTCTTTTCCCCGATTGAGCCTGATCCTGGCTCTGATCCCCCACTCTTAATGATATAAGTTACACTGAGCGCTGCCCATTATGTAAGACACGCTTTCCTCCCTGTGTGATTAAGGATTTCTGATTGAGGATTCTGGTCTAATCCACACCCAGACACTAAAACTCACTCACTCTCACCATCTGAAGCCTCTTCTAACAGAAACGTGACATGCTGCTGTAGAACATCGGCAGTTTGGTCTACACAGTTTAGCCTTTCTTAAGCTAGACTGGTAAAATAAATTATTTGTACATTATTATTATACACAGTAAAATAGATACATTGGCGACGCCAACAAGGTGTCCAGCCTGCACCGCCTGCTGCCAGCAGACAGTGACGGCAGCAAAATGTCCAGCCTGTGCCGCGAGCTGCCAGCAGAGGGCACCAGTGGCAAGGGGCCATAACTTCAGGGAACTCCAATTCCCAGAAGCCCACAGGCTGATTCGGTCCAACTCGACACACCTGGGGACTCCACTACTCAAGGCTGCGGCAAACAGTAGCATTTGTCACACCTTTGTAGAGGAGTGAATGGTACGGTACTTAGTGTCATTAAAGAAAAGAGAAGAAAAGAGGTCTGAGAAAAGAAACTGCCCCAAAACCAAAAAGAAAGAAGAAAGAGGACTACAAAGAGTAACTGTCCCAAAACTACTTAAAAGCCACAAGAAGGCTTGAGCTACAAATGGCTCCAAGTCATATAAAAGGCGTTTGCTCCACTGAGAGCAAACAAGTGACACATAAAGTCTGACGTCCCCTTCGAAATTTCAGAGGAAGTCGTATTTGTTTTCTGATTATATTTAATTTAACGTTTCTGGTTCAGTCTTTGTTTGAGCCTCTTCATTTTCCCTTCTTTGGAGTGCTTTAGCCATTGTAACTTGTGTGTCCTGTTGGTGCAGCGGTAACTCCGTGGACCGCTGATCAATACAGTGGCAGTGTGAGCCTGGCTCTGGGTCACCTCAATCACTACCTTCCAAGCACAAACTCCAGTAACCCAGTAAATTTATTTAGACCTCTTCTCACTGGGTTTTCATTTCTGCACTTGGGTCCGCCTCCCTGACATCCCGTAACACTAGTAACTTGTGCTGTATCTTGTGTAATGCCTACTTACTTAATTAAATCTATTTAATATCAGTTCATTGGTATAAGTTCTGCACTCTCAGAAATAAAGGTACTAGATTGTCTCTGGGTCAGTTCCCCTCTCATCACTGGAGTGGAAACCTCAAGACTCCATCTCAGTCCCTTTAGTCAAGGAACATAACTGAACCATAATCCACTGAAATGATGTGTTCTAAGCTGTACTGACTCCACACACCCTGCCTCGCCTCCAGGCTTTTATTCTACTGTTCTGTTTTAAAACGTTCGGTTATGAAAAGGTACAAATACAAACTTTTCACCTGGAAAAACTGATTTAAGCTTCACAATCAGACCTTAGAGCCACTGTTGGAGCTTTGAGGGAACAAATGTACCTGAACAGACCCTTCTTTTCTAACAGTGTAGAGACTCATTTGTCCAAAAAGCTTCTCAGCATTATTTTCAGGTTTGTTGGTTTTAGTTAAATAACTCTTACATTCAATTTTTTTATTCTTTCTTTTTACATCATGATGTTATTCTTGTGTACTAGCATATTCTCATGGTAAATATTTGGATGCATTTTTACATTTTTGTTGTTTGCAACATGATGGTGTTTGGTTTTGAGGTTAAGACGAATTTGAACAGATTCATTGAGTAAAGCGATATTATTTGTGGTAATAAATTGAGAGGTTAGGCTGATTAAGGAATTCAAAACAGCAGATCGGTGCCAGCTCATTTATGCGGAGAACCCGGAGGAAACCCACGCAGACACGGGGAGAACATGCAAACTCCACACAGAGAGGACCCTGGTCACCCAGCCAGGGAATCGAACCCAGGCCCTCCTCGCTGTGAGGCGACAGCGCTACCCACCACGCCACCATACCACCCACCTCCCAAGTAACTTCACTTTTTTCAAGGCAATACATTTGCATGCTTTATTTTAAGTAAAGTCATTTCAGTTTACTGTGCAAGGCCCACAGTGAACTGTGCCCAGTTCATTTGACTAGTGTGATTGCTCCGTACCGAGCCAGGGCCCTGAAAAGATCTTCATCTACCTTGATCTGGTGCCCACTGCTCGCTGTCTGTCTAGATCAGTTTGACCACCATGGAGCTTCCTGCTGTACAGTGCTGTGCAGACCTCACCTGATGAACTGATCCTCCTGCTGATACTGCAGCATATTTAATCACAGACTTCGCTTCTCCTGCTTCTCTTCTTTTCTGTATCTTATATTTACGATCAAATCTTTTTCTCTGCTCTTATTGTTTGCTATCCGGAGTCGTCCAGAGGAGGATGGGTTCCCCCTTTGAGTCCTGGTTCCTCTCAGTGTTTCTTCCTCTTGCTCTTAGGGAGTTTTTCTTGCCTCTGTCATCATTGGTGACGCTCATGGGGGCTCGGACCCAGATTGTAAAAGTGCTTCGTGACAACACCTGCTTTAAAAAGCACTATATAAATAAACTTTGACTTGACTAGATCGCTAATCGTGCCTGAGCACAGAACTCAAACATGTCAGTGATGCAACTGTCCCACTTTTCAATGAATTAGAGAATATTTGGGTTAATAACAGGTCAGGTTCTCACCTTACTAAAGAACGTGAATTTTAGTCGGGGAGTAAAGCTGCAAATTCCTCCCTTAACGTCACCCGACTCTCCTTGTACGTGCTGCACAATTAACCGAAAAATGCTGTGTTTCATAATTGATCAATGTCGTGTTGTGATGGCGTGAGCTTGCTCAGTCCTGGAACATTAAGTGAAGGCTAGTGGCGGGGTGGATGTTGGGGCGGTTAGGGGGGGTAGCAGTCATGGTTGGGCACAGTACAAAGCAACTGGGAAATGTGTGCACCCTAAGTTACGCATTATGGCAGCTGGTAAGACAGTACAGTAAGACAGATGAGATGTAAAGCCCTACATGGTCTTGCCCCTGAAAACCTGCAAGACCTTATTTCTCATTATGAGCCATCACGACCACTCAGATCCCAGAGCGCTGGCTTATTAATAGTTCCTAGAATTCAGAAGGTTTCATCTGGGGGAAGAGCTTTTTCTTATAAAGCCCCCAAACTCTGGAATGATCTTCCAGAAAGTGTTCGGGACTCAGACACAGTCTCAATCTTTAAGACTAGGCTGAAAACACACTTGTTCAGTTTAGCTTTTGGTAGGTAATGTTCCCCCCTAGATAAAGGCAGCAGATCCAGGGGTCCATGGACACAGGGAATTATAGTAAACTGAGACGCTGGTGCTGTCGTCCCGCTGCTCGCACGCGGTCACTCAAGTTTGTGGACGGTGGAGCGGAGGGATGCCGAACTGTTTCAGAGTGCTGCCGTGTCTGTGTGTCCTTCCGGTTCTCTCCTTTTAGTTAAGCTGTCATAGTCAGATCTGCCGGGGTCATTAGCCACACTCTGGAAATGTTTACATTCCCTGTTTTACGTACAAACGGATAGAACAAAACTAATCCCATGTACCTGCTTTTTTTCCGAGTATACAACCGCCCACATGTCCGGCTGGACACTGAAGGACGACTGACTGCCGAGCCCCCCTGCTACCCACTTCAGACCAGCTGCCCATGCCTCAGCTACCACCAACCACCTTGGATGAGTTGCCCACCCTACCCTGATGTTCTCATAGACTCCTAGATATTCCTAATATCAATATTACTGCTGATAATATTAGTAGTATAATCACTTGTAGGTAGTTTGACCAGAGGAGGATGGGTCCCCCTGGTGAGCCTGGTTCCTCCCAAGGTTTCATCCTCAGTTCTGAGGGAGTTTTTCCTTGCCACTGTTGCCCCTGGCTTGCCCACTGGGGGGTTTCTGTACAGTCTGTACATTCTTTCAGTCCTGTGGAAACTTTGTCTTTTCTGAAATCCTGTAAAGCTGCTTTGTGACAACATCCGTTGTAAAAAGCGCTATACAAATAAATTTGATTTGATTTGATTTGATGAGATAAGACTTGCATGGGAATCTAGAGCACGTGTAGAGGACAAATACTGCCTTCACTGGGCACTACATCTGAATTGTCCTTTATGGCGGGGTTGTGTGTTTGTTAAGAGAGGGGAAACGCTGCTCCGGCTGAGCGGATTTCAGCGTGGGAGAAATCAGTGGCTACAATTTCAGTCATGATGACAGTGATGATGAAGCCACAGAGCTCGGGGGCAAATGTCCAGTCACTCATTTCTAATGAAGATGTGTAAAGCAGTGTGTGAGTGTGTGTATGAGAATGAGTGTGTGTCTAACGGAGCTGTTAATCAGCCTCATAAAGCCATCAGCGCTGCTGTATGTGGATCTGTAATCATCAGAGTAGAAGAAATATCAGGATCAGCACTAATGCTGTCCAATTTTGGCTGTTTTAATAATTGAATGCGATTTTTGTCATCTTGTACAGAACTTTTGTGCAGAAGCTTTGTAAAAGTGGTTCTATGTAGGGCCAAATACGGTTTCTTCTGTTGTATACAAGTTTGACATCGTAACTATAGAAGAACGCTTTTAAGGGGCTACACTATATGGACAAAAGTATTGGGACACCTGCACACAGGAGCTTTTTATGCCATCCCATTCAAAATCCATTGGCATTAATATGGAGCTGGTCCCCCTTTGCAGCTCTAAAAGCTTCCACTTTTCTGGGAAGCTGTGCCCATTCATCCAGAAGAGCATTTGTGAGGTGTGACACTGATGTTGGATGAGAAGGTCTGGCTCACAATCTCTGTTCTAGTTCATCCCAAAGGTGTTTGATGGGGTTGAGGTCAGGACTCTGTGAGGGCCAGATCCTCCAGCCAGGCCTTTATGGAGCTGTTTTGTGCACTGGGGCTCAGTCATGCTGTAACCATAAAGATTCATAAAGATCTGCGGAAGCATTAAGATTCCCTTCACTGGAACTAAGGGTTCTAGAACAACCCCTGAAAAACAGCCCCATATCATCATTCCACCTCCACCACACTTTACAGCTGGCACAGTGCAGTCAGGCAGGTAATGTTCTCCTGGCATTCGCCCAACCCAGACTTGTCCATCAAACTAACAATAAGAGAAGAGTGATTAATTGCTTCATAGAACATTTCCACTTCTCCAGAGTCCAGTGATGGCTCTTTCTGGAATGGTGCATTTTGATCTTAGGCTTGTGTGCAGCTGCTCAACCATGGAAACTCATTTCATGAAGCTCCTAACATGCAGTTCTTTTGCTGATGTTTCTACCAGAGGCAGTTTGGAACTCATTAGTGAGTGATGCAGCAAAGGACTGGGGATATTTATGCACTCTGCAGCCCCTCTTTGTGAATTTGCGTGGTCTACCACTTTGTGGCTGAGCTGTTGTCGCTCATAGACTCTTCCATTTCACAATAATATCGCTTACAGTTGCCTGGGGCAGATCTAGCAGGACAGATATTTGACTTGTACAGTGGTGGCATCCTATGACAGTACCTTGTTTGAAGTCACTGAGCTCTTCAGTACGACCCTCTACTGCCTGTGTTTGTCTATTGAGACTGAAAGCTGTATGCTTGATTTTATACCCCTGTTAGCAATGGGTGTGACTGAAACACCTGAACTCAATAATTAGGAGAGGTGCCCCAATACATTTGACCTTATAGAGTATATAGAACCATATACAACACATTCTCTAATCTGAATTCACCATGCAGAGAACTATTTAAGCATGCAAATGGTTCTCTCAGTGTTCATGGTTCTGTACAGAACTGTTGTCTTTACTAAAGAACACTTGAAGAATAATCTTTTTAAGAGTGTATTGGAGCATTTTAGTGTAAATTAATGTACCTGAGTTCAAATTTTGGGGTATTTCTATTATAAATTATATTAAAAAGCACATGAAAACAGTGGAAAAGTCTTTCTCAATAAAGTTGGGGTTCCTGTGCTGTGCTGTTTGAGCTGGAAGTGCTTTAGAGCTCTGGTCGTTTGTCTCGAGGCTGAATGGTGCTCCAGTGCCCCACATAAACTTGCAAGGACGTCAGAAAGAACCTCAGCAGAACGTCCTCGCTCTGACTCCTAAAGATACAAAACGCTTTATTCCCAAACACTGAGAAGCTATTTTTAGTCTCCTACCTGCTCAGAGCTGGAAGTGCTGAGGCTGGAAGATCTGCAGGGCTTTTTATTGCTGCTGTGAGGACGTGTGGCAGCTACAAGGGAGTAAAGGTCAGAATAGAGTTGTTTGTAGTTAGATTGATTTGTTTTTTTTTAGTCGTCCTCTGAAGAATATCGTAATCAGTGAGAGCTGTGAACTTTTCTGGAGTTCTGATCTTGTTTTTCTTCTACAAACTACTGTGCAGGGAAGACTGACTTCAAACTTACAGGGTAAAATGTAACAAATACTTAATGTACACTCTAAAAAACATTTTTCTTTAAGGGTTCTTTAGAAAGGACAGTGGTCTGTACACAACCATGAACACTCACAGAACCTTGTATATGCTTCTTTGCATGGAGAACTGGATTCTTCAGGTTCTTCATAGCAGCCTATAATCCTGTAAAGTTTGAAGTCGTCGCATTAAATTTCTCCGGCTCTCCAGATCTCCGGATCACCGCTGCAGGCCAGTGTCTTCAAGGCCACCTAGGGCTCCACCTAAGTCAGACAGTCTATATTGCTGGTGAATTAATTCAAACTTTACATGATTATAGGGTGGTATGCCCCCTCTCCGCCCACACATGACTGCTTATGGTAGTCTTTGTATAATGGCGTTCAGTATCTGATTTTTGAAGCCCTGTAGATCAGTAAAGAAATGCAGCGCTGGATGAAGAACACAAACCATATACTTGAGTTAAAGTAGAAACACCCAAGGTAAAATATTACTCCAGTAAAATTAGAAGTTCCTCCCTTTAGACCTCCACTTGAGTAAAAGTACTAAAGTATTTACCTTCAAATGTACTGAAGTATGAAAGTCAAAGTACTAAAAGATTAATTATGGCTCTGATGTCCTGTTATCATTTTTATAACAAGACTCGCTTCATGAACTCATTTTAGGTGAAAATCCTCCAGTGTCTCTCTTGGTAAACCAGTCTTTTAATAGAACGTCATTAATTAGTGACGCTGACGTCTATTAAAATGATCACAAGCACAAAACACTGAAGGTAAACAGTTTCCATCAGGGAGAACCAAGTGGCTCTGAAATCACTTTTACACACAAACAAAGTTTCAGTTTAAGATTTATTTACAACTTAGTTCCAAGTTTAAGTTTAATAAAAACTGGCTTTAAACTCAGAATCACAAATGAGTTTCCTTTACTATGTTGATCTGTAGGTCTCTGTTCATAAACATAAACCAGCTCAAACTAATTTACTATAAAATGAAATGGTGTTTGTATAAATTCAGAAAAAAGCAGCGTCAGTCACGACTGCATATGTGGACATATTTCTATATTGTGCTCTATTTACACAAAGTTAGGTTAGTTCATCATTTATGTTGAACAGACTCTCCCAAAATTTTACGCTGCTGCTCTGACGTTGAACCGTGTGCTGCACTGGGTCGGTATGACCAACAGGTCAAAACCAGCTCTAAACAAAGTGACCGCTGTGCCCTGATTGGTGCTCTTGCTTTGCGCTTCTTTCATTTTGACATGTTACGTTTTTATACATGGAAACCAAAAGGAACGACAGATTTCTCAAAATGTAGTGGAGGAAAAAGTCAGATATTAGACTTGTAGTGGAATGTAGTGGAGTGAAAGTAAAAAGTACAGCTACACTAAAAAACTACTTAAGTACAGAAACCAATTACATTTATTTAGTTACTGTCCGCCACAGAGGAAATTATGGAAAGAAACCAAGCTCCACAGGTCAGTAGAGCGTGATGCGCCCTTTCTAACGAGTCCTGGATCACATTGCTTACCTTCTGAGAATCACCAGCCTCCTCACCTACTGTCTTCTCTGAGACATCAATTTTGTTAGTGTTATAATCATGCAATCAGCGACTTGATGACAAGTTTAAAGTGTCATCATTGAGCAGTAAAGTCAGGCCTGTGTGACCACCAGTAGGTCAGAAAGCTTGTTTATTGAGCTTGTAAATGTTTAATTAATCACTAAAAACCAATTTGTGTTAGTTTGTGTTCCACTTGCATCTACATCTGTAAAAAAAAAGCAAAGCATGACTACATCGTAATTTAGTACCAACAAAGACGGTGAAAACTGATCTACACTCAAATGCAAAAGTGTGAGTACCCTCGGTCAAATTACATTCTGTTGATTTTCTAAAATTTTGTGCATAATTTTTATTTATTTGAGTTATACTCCAAAAAATAAAAAGAAATGTAAAATGTGCCGTTCAGGCCTTTTCAGACCACATTTTATGAGGATTATGTTATAATCCATTTACACCCAAGAATAGAGATAGTAATAAACTATATTTAAACTATATCATCGTTTATAGAGTACTTTCTATTGGGAGGTGTCTGTCCCGAACCCTAACCCCAGCGTTTTCCCTTAACTACCAAAACGCAAAGATTTTTAGTCTGGGGCGGAGCCTTATCTGAAAATCTGAACTTTAAGAATCGTCCCTACAGAATTAGATTTTCTTTTTAGTGTTTTAATGTAAAATATGATGATTTTCTGTGTGGACAACTGTTCAAAGCTGTGTCTGCTGTTCACGTACTGAGTTTTTGAGCTCAAAATGAGCTAAAACAGTCACCAAAACCGTCACTACTGAAAATTGTTTTGGAAAAATTAGACACATGCAATTAATGCAAGTAATAGCAAATGATTATTTCAACGGCCCTAATTCATGTATAGGATCTAAAATAAACCAATAGAGATTGATCTAGACCCTGTCTCTTTCCCTCTCTATCTCTCTCACTCAGTGCCTTTCCGGGAGGCCCCAGCGTACTCCCGGCGGCGGAGGGGCCCTCAGCCCAGCAGTCTTGCGGCTCCGCGAGTTTTGCTGCGCTCCAACAGCGATAATAACCTCAGCGTGTGTGTGGGGCCCCCTGATGCGGCCCCCGGTCTGAGTGTGTGTGTTGGGAGCCCCGATGCAGCCAGCCGCAGCCTCTCGCCGCAGCTGCTGCAGCAGATGCAGAGGAACCCGAATGGCACGGTGAGGATGGGCGGCCGCGGGAACAAACACCAAACACAGAGCAGATCTCCATCACTCAGCCGCCTCGGAGAAGAACAGCGCAGAAAGCAGCTGAGGTGAGTTACTTCACACGCACACATGTGTACTCATAATTAGAACCCCACTGAGATGTAGAGTAACCTTGAAAAGATGTGTGGAGTAACCATGGAAACGAGTGTGGAGTAACCATGAAAATGAAAAAAAGAGAAATTAGCATAGAGTTACCATTGAAATGGATGTAGAATAATGATTGAAATTAATGTACAGTAGCCATGGAAACATGGAGTAATTAGTGTAAGCATGGAAATGTCTGTAAAGTAACAATGAAAATGCATGTAGAGTAAACAAGCAAACAGATGTAATCATACAAACTTGTCTAGTGTAACCATAGAAACAGGTCTAGTGTAACAATTGAAACAGGTGTACAGTAACCATGGAAATGGTTGTAGAATAACCATGGAAATGGCTGTAGCCTAAGCATGGAAATGAGTGTAGAGGAATCATGGAAATTGGTGTGGAGGAACCATGGAAATCGATGTATGGTAACCCTTTTAAATTGGCATAGAGTTACCCTAAATAACTCAGAGTACTGAGTACCTGAGTACCCAGAGTAACCATGGAAATGTGTGTAGAGTGGCCATGGAAACAAGTATAGAGTGACCATGGAAACAAGTGTAGAGTGACCATGCAAGCAGGTTTAGTGTAACTGTGGAAACAGTTCTAGTGTAATCATGGAAACAGTGGAAACAGGTGTAGAGTAACCATGGAAACAGCTGTAGTGTCACCATGGAAATGGGTGTAGAGCAACTAAAATCAGAATCTATATTCACCAAGCACCAGATGTTCAAGGATTTTTTTTGTTTAGGTCTCAACATAAAACAAAATACAACAATGTAATTAAGATTAAGAGACCCTTATTAGTCCCACAAGAGGGAAATTTCACCTCCACATTTAACCCATCTGTGAAGTGAAACACCACATACACTCTAGTGAGCACACACACTAGGGGGCAGTGAGCACACTTGCCGGTGGGCAGCCCAATCCGCAGCGCCCAGGGAGCAGTTGGGGGTTAGGTGTCTTGCTCTAGGATACCTCAGTCATGTACTGTTGGCTTTGGGGATCGAACCGGCGACCTTCCGGTCACGGTGCTCCAGCCCATGACTGCCCCAATTATACTAAAGTATAGTGTGCAATCGTATGGTTCATTGAGTCTTTAAGGCTCTCACTCTTCGCCTCTACTGAGATGGAAAAACGCTGTAAGAGAGAATGACCAGGTGTGAGGGGTCAGCCATGATCTTCCCTGCCCTCTTACTCATCCAAGATGTGTCATCCAACCTTTGAGGGTAGAGATTTTCTCTGTACATCAGACAAAGATGCAGAGCCGAATCAGACGGAGAGGGAGGATGCCATGATGGACTCTGAACCTGAGGTGACTAAAATTTCTTTAGCTGTCACACGAAAAGCAAGCACTGCTTTACCTACTTCATAACTGCAGTGCTGTGGCCCATCTGAGATTTGAGAAACCATTTTTACTATGAAACAATGTTTTTAAGATCATCAACGTTTAAAAATATGTATTTTATTTTTAAAAATTCATTTGTCTCAGAGATTTTGGTCACTGGTGCTATCAGGACTCTTATTTTAAATTTGAACACAGCATTTTCGGCTCTTTGGCATGAGAAGGAGAGAAGAGTCCGCAACTGCTCACTATATTTCATTAATTTATTAATAATTTTGTTAATCAGGCAGCTCATAACTTCTGTGTGTCACCAGTGTTTTGTGTTTTTATAGGAATTAAAATGTTGCCAAAATAATGCTAGAAATAATTTTTATTACTGATTTTAAATAGTAGCACAAGGTCACCTGATCAACCAACGAGTCAGCCGATTTACAAAATCCCGTTTTAACCAAAAAGTCACTGGTATCACCGTCACGGGCGTCACCGTCACTGGAGTCACCATTGCTGGGGTCACCGTCGCTGGTGTTACACCATATTCATACAACACCAGTGACTCTAAAATATGTTTTACATCATTCACGCATGCACATGAATTCCCACCTACACACACACTCATTTCTACATACATGCTCATATCATGCTACCATTTTCAGTCTTCAGTCGTGTAGAAGAACCGACTCTAGACTGACTTCCTCCAGCTCTCTCTCACAGTCTCACAGAGGAGGGACTCGATTGGAGAGGCGCGTTTTCTTGTTCTTTTTGCTCCAGTTTTCCTGCAAAAAATGTTAAACTTCAAACTTCTGATCTGAGTGTTATTTACTAGCCCCTGACCATAGTCGTCCTGTCAGTTCTGCAAAACGCTAACAGTCCGAAACAAGCTTGGATTGACTGCTGAGCACCGCGTCTGTTCATGAGTCATACTCAGTTTGTAAGACGGAGAATCTCCTCAGCTTCCTCGGGGGGTCTGAACAGGAGAATGACAGAATGGAAGGAAATGGACCAGCGAGAGCCGAACTTAATAGGCTTAATTATGTGGATTCTGACACTGTATGACACACTATTATCTATAAACATGGACTTAAATACAGCCAGGCTGCTAACTGTTGCTACTATCAGGCTGATTTGGATTGGATTAGCCCAGGAGTCGCAACTCAAATAATAAAAAGAGCCGTTTTGTCCTTTCAACAAAAATCAAACCACCTTGGGAGCCACAACATTATATGTCCACTTTACCATCTTGGCTGTAAATATGTCTCAGTATGTGCTGATGTCCTAGTATAGACTAAAAATTATAATAGCCTGTAAATGAAAACGCAGACTGACTTTGCTCTGCTTTAGGCTTTAAGCTCAACTATAGCCGCTTTTCTCACATCTCCAGCATCTTGTAAAATGTCTCTCAACGTTCGACTTTTTTGCAAAGCTGAAGTCGCTTCTCATTCACCAGCTTCTGATTTGAATCTTCTCTTCCACCTTAAATACACCTGAGGTGCCAGAATGTAACTACTAACCATTTAAGGTGTAATGGACAAGTTAGAACAAAAAGCTGGAGAATGAGAAGCGACTTCGACCTCATGACTCTTTAGTGTTTCTGTCAGTTTCTCGCTACAGATTAATCATGTCAGGAAACCAGCTGGACTGATTATAAACACAGATAAATTGATTCGTCTCCAAATTTTCGATGTTCGTCTTAAATCTCTCTCTTTGCCGTTTTGATGTCAACAAGCTTGACATCGTAAAACATTTTACGATGTCAAGCTTGTTACAGTAGCAGAACCCTTTTTGGTGCTGTATAGAACCATATACAACACATTCTTCATGAACCTGAAGAACCTTTTCACAATGCAAAGAAAGAAAATGGTTCTATGTAGAACTGTGAACACTCGAGGAACCCTTTGCTTGATTAAAGGGTTTTTGGCATCATGAAAGGTTCTTCAGATTGATGGAGAATGCTGTTTATGGACGTGTTCTATACACACTTACAATAGTGGTTCTTCAAGGGTTCTTTAGTAAATGATTCTATCCATCCATCCATCCATCCATTATCTTCCGCTTCTCCGGGGTTCGGGTCGCGGGGGCAGCATCCTAAGCAATGAAGCCCAGACCTCCCTTTCCCCAGCCACTTCCACCAGCTCTCCAAATGGGATTCCGAGGCGCTCCCAGGCCAGCTGGGCGATATAGTCGCGCCAGCGTGTCCTGGGTCTTCCCCGGGGTCTCCTCCCAGGTGGACTCGCCTGTGACACCTCCCGAGGGAGGCGTCCAGGAGGCATCCTAACCAGATGCCCGAACCACCTCAGCTGGCTCCTCTCGACGTGAAGAAGCAGCGGCTCTACTCCGAGTCCCTCCCGGATGACTGAACTTCTCACCCTATCTCTAAGGGAGAGTCCAGACACCCTGCGGAGGAAACTCATTTCGGCCGCTTTTATTCGCGATCTTATTCTTTCGGTCATTACCCAAAGCTCATGACCATAGGTGAGGGTGGGAACGTAGATCGACCGGTAAATCGAGAGCCTTGCCTTATGGCTCAGCTCTTTCTTTACCACAACAGACCGGTAAAGAGCCCGCATCACTGCTGACCCAGCACCAATCCGCCTGTCAATCTCCCGCTCCCTTGTACCATCACTCATGAACAAGACCCCGAGATACTTGAACTCCTCCACTTGAGGCAAGAGCCTATCCCCGACCCAGAGAGGGCTCTCCACCCTTTTCCGCCTGAGAACCATGGTCTCGGATTTAGAGGTACTGATTCTCATCCCAGCCGCTTCACACTCGGCTGCAAACCGATCCAGCGAAAGCTGAAGTTCGCGGCCTGATGTACCCAATAGGACCACATCATCTGCAAACAGCAGCGATGTGACCCTGAGGTCACCAAACCGGACACCCTCCATCCCTTGACTGCGCCTAGAAATTCTATCCATAAAAATTATGAATAGAATCGGTGACAAAGGGCAGCCCTGACGGAGTCCAACTCTCACTGGGAACGAGTCTGACTTACTGCCGGCTATGCGAACCAAACTCCAGCTTTGTTTGTACAGGGCCTGAATGGCTCGTAGCAAAGAGCCATGTACCCCGTACTCCCGAAGCACCTCCCACAGAATACCCCGGGGAACACAGTCGAATGCCTTCTCCAGATCCACAAAGCACATGTGGACTGGTTGGGCAAACTCCCATGAACCCTCCAGAATCCTGGAGAGGGTAAAGAGTTGGTCCAGTGTTCCACAACCAGGGCGGAACCCGCACTGTTCCTCCTGGATCCGAGGTTCGACTATAAGCCGGACTCTCTTCTCCAGTACCCCTGCATAGACCTTGCCAGGGAGGCTGAGGAGTGTTCCCCTGTAGTTGGAACACACCCTCCAGTCCCCTTTTTTAAAAAGAGGCACCACCACCCCAGTCTCCCAATCCAGTGGCACCGCCCCCGATGTCCACGCAATGTTGAAAAGGCGTGTCAGCCAAGACAGCCCCACAACATCCAGAGCCTTGAGGAACTCAGGGCGGATCTCATCCACCCCTGGAGCCTTGCCACCAAGGAGCTTCTTAACTACCTTAGCGACTTCGGCCTCAGTAATGGACAAGCCTATTCCCATGTCCCCAGACTCAGCCTCCTCACTGGAGAACGTGTCGGTGGGATTGAGAAGGTCCTCAAAGTATTCCTTCCACCGCCCAATGACGTCTTCAGTCGAAGTCAGCAGCACACCATCTCCACTATATACAGTGCTAGTGGCACACTGCTTTCCCCTTCTGAGTCGCCTGACGGTTTGCCAGAATCTTTTCGGAGCCAACTTAAAGTCACTTTCCAAGGCTTCACCAAACTCCTCCCATACACGGGTTTTTGCCTTGGCGACAACTGAAGCTGCAGATCGCTTGGCCTGTCGATACCTGCCAGCTGCCTCTGGTGTCCCACAGGCCAACCATACCCGGTAGGACTCCTTCTTCAGCTTGACGGCATCTCTCACCTGGGGTGTCCACCACCGGGTTCGAGGATTACCGCCCCGACAGGCACCAACTACCTTACGGCCACAGCTACAGTCAGCCGCTTCAGCAATGGAGGAACGGAACATGGCCCATTCTGAGTCAATGTCCCCCACCTCCCCCGATATCTGGTCAAAGTTCTGACGGAGGTGTGGGTTGAGAAAGAGAAAACGGAGAAAACCCCAACATACAGGCACCGAGTCGAGGGGCTATGAGAAAGCCCACACCTGCCCGCCGCCTCTATATCTAGCCGGTATCTCTCAACCTCGTGCACCAACTCAGGCTCCTTCCCCGCCAGTGAGGTAACGTTCCAAGTTCCAAAAGCCAGTTTCTGCAACCGAGGATCAGAACGCCAAGGCCAACGTCTTCGGACACTGCCCGATCCACAAAGCACCAAACCCCTACTACTGCCCCTCCCATTGGTGGTGGGTCGATGGGAGGGGGGACTCATGTAACTCCTTCGGGCTGGGCCCGGCCGGGCACCATGAGTAAATGCCCGGCCACCAGACGCTCGCTGGCGAGCCCCTCCCCCAGGCCTGGCTCCAGGGTGGGGCCCCGGTAACCCTGTTCCGGGCAGGGTACACAAGTCCCGTTTTTGTGACTTCATAGGGGTTATTATGGATCACACTTTGTCTGACCTGTCACCTAGGACCAGTTTGCCATGGGAGACCCTACCAGGAGCTTTTGCTCCAGACAACATAGCTCCTAAGATCATTCAAGCACGCAAACCCCTCCACCACGATAAGGTGGTGATCCAAGGAGAGGTAAATGATTCTATGATTTAGAAAATGGTTCTATGTAGAACTGTGAACACTCAACCCATTGCATGATTAAAGGATTGTTTGCATTATAAAAGAGTTCTTCAGATTGATGGAGAATGTGTTTTGTATGGTTCTATATAGAACCTTTTTGAAAATGGTTCTACATAACACCAAAAAGGGTTGTGCTACTGTTACAATGTCAAACTTGTTACAATAGCAGAACCCTTTTTGGTGCTACATAGAACTATATACAGCACCATATACATTCTCTATCAACCTGAAGAACCTCTTCACAATGCAAAGAAAGAAAATTGTTAAGTGACACTTACACAGTCCCACAAACGGGGAAATTTCACCTCCTCATTTAACCCATCCATGAAGTGAAACACCACATACACACAAACACTTGGGGGCAGTAAGCACACTAATCCAGAGCGGTGGGCAGCCCAACCCAAGGAGCAGTTGGGGGTTAGGTATCTTGCTCAAGGACGCCTCAGTCATGGACTGTTGGCACTGGGGATTGAACTGGCAACCTTCCGGTCACAGGGCCGGTTCCCTAACCTCCAGCCCATGACTGCCCCGAAGCTTTGAGCTAAAGGCAAGCCTGCATGGTCTCCCATCCAGTCCCTGACCTGGCCTAGCCTTGCCACCTAGCTTCTCAGATGAACACAACCCAAGGGTTCCCAGCCCCATAGAGCCAATGGCTGTGGTTCTATATAGAACCATGAACACTCAAGGAACCACTTGCATGATTAAGGAATTGTTGGCTTTATGAAACTGATGAAGAATGTGCTGTAGATGGTTGTATATGGAACCTTTTTGAGACTGGTTCTGAATAGCAACAAAGAGGAGTCAGCTTGATGTCAAGCTTGTAACAATAGCAGAACCTATTTTGGTGCTATATAGAACCATCTACAGCACATTCCCCATCATCCTGAAAAACCCTGTCATGCTACAATCATGAAAAGGGTTCTTTGATTGTTTATGGTTCTATATAGATCCATTTTTTTTACTAAAGAACCCTTGAAGAACCATCTTTTTAAGAGTGTAGCGTGTTTGTGTTGTAGTTCAGCTCAGCAGGCCAGGCTGATGCTTCGCTTGGCGTGTGAATATATTAACGTCCCCGCTGAGGGAGCTGGGTGTCAGAGTGGAAAACTCGCCCTAGTTACCACCGCAGTTGCCATGGTGTCCACTGCACGCCTTACATTTCACATTTTATGGGTTTTCACAGTGGCGGCGTAAAGAGTGTGTCTGTGGGTATTTTACCATCAGATCTTTTATCATAATATTCAATTCTTTAATGCAAACAAGCTCAAAGAAAAAAGTTCTGTGACAGTGTGGAACTTATGTTAGCTGTGAATAATCATGTGTTTTTAGTGAGACCTTTCTGTGAGGCAGGAAAACGGATCATCTCAGATGTGGCTCGTATGTCTCACGTGTCTCTTTTTGAGATTTTTATACATTCTTATGCAAAATTTCGGCGCTGCTGGTCGAGTTCCATGACATTGTTGAGCGTAAATAAGTTACACGTCCTCTACAAAGACACACTTCTGCTCACTTACTGTTTATTCACTGCTTATTTACTGAATTTAACATATTGGTGAAAAAATAAAACATAAAGTGTGGGCTGTGCAAATGTTATGGCACCTGTATATGTCGTGTTCTGTTTTTTTCTCCTCCAAAATGTTAAACTAAATAGAAATTGTGCACTTAAATTTGCTGACAAAATACTCTCTGGAGAGGATGTGTTCACTTATTTTTACTTAGAAGACCAACAAATCAGCTCATTTGGCCAGGGGTGTTCAAACTTTTTGCATACAATGTTATATTGTAAATATTATGTCATTTTAGGCAGTGAAATTGTCTCATTCTACTTGCAGGAAATTTTGCTTGTTTCAGAAATAATGCAGATAAAAACTTTTTTTTTTCTGCCAGTTTAAAAGAAATATTTTCACTAGCTACAATTAGTAGAAATAAATGAATAAATACGTTTAAATAAATGTAATTCTTTTATACAGGGAGATTCACTCGAAAGAGGCCCTGAATATTCTGCTGTAACTCCCGTTAGGATGAAGCAAACAAATACGCTACATACTCTGATGTGTGTGTAATCGATTGCATTACATGCGATGCTGGAAGTGACCTCTGCTTTCTGCCCGACACATGAAGGCGTTCATGTCTGCACCCAGACTTTGCAAACACAGGTTAAATGTTGCGACAGCTTTCCGGTGCCTCCCTCATCGCTCTGGTTCAGGAGCATCCCAGCTTGTTCAAAGCTTCATATACTGAGGAGCTTGTTGCACATTGTTTGGTTGAGATAGATTTGTCCCAGAGAAAGTTATTATGGAGTATTCGGGGCCTCTTTCGAGTGAATCTCCCTGTAATATATTCACAGCAATCTCATAAAATTAAAATATAAGAAATATTAGATATATTGATTAGATTTTAGGTTATTTCACATACTAAGTACACATTAAATAACATACTGCATATTATATAATGCATATCGCTGCTGTCAGAACAAAACCTCATATTTCCACTTTTGTTATTTTTCAGTTTTTGAGATAATTTGAAAATGCCTGTGCATGTGATATATTGTGTGTGAATTTCATGATGAAAGGACCAAGAGAAATTACCCAAATTTCCTTGGAAAAAAGTCTGGTTCCATAGACTTACATTAAAAGTAGGGTATGTTTTGTGTGTCTCCTGTGAAGTTACCCTTTTGGAGATGCAAGGTTTTGATCTGACAGCAGCGATATATAATATGTAGCCTATATAATAAGCCTGTATAATTTATATAATTGTGTAGTGAATTCATGAATGTAATTCAGCTTTGCCACCAATTTCCATTCAGTCAAACAGAGCAGAGTCACATGATTTTGTTCACTGAAATACAGGTTTATTAATTCTTGTCCACTTTACATAAAATACTAAAGACAACACAGTTCAATTATTTAATGCCAACACATTTTAAGTTTGTAAGTCAAAGAACCTCACTGGTGTGTGGAGATTTGTGTGTGCTTTATAAACTGAATTCATGAATAACGGTGTGTGTATCAGTATGTGTGTATGTGTGTGTGTGATTCTTTCATTCTGTGGGTTTAACTCATTACCGTGAACTGCAGACTGTAGGTCATTCCTCTGTAGAATCTCATTCAAGAGGATTAGTGTGCATGTGTGTGTGTGTGTGTGTGTGTGTGTGTGTGTGTGTGTGTGTGTGTGTGTGTATGTGTGTGTGTGTGTGTGTGTGTGTGTGTGTGAACTGCACTACAGAAGGCTTTATTTGCTGATGATGTAATCCAGCCTCAAAACTGATTAAGACCTGAAGTCCTCCTTGTGGATTAAAAACACACATATGGTGCCATTTTACACACACACACACACACACAGACAGAGAGAGAGAGAGAGACACACACATACACATCACACTCTTTAAAAGCCGTGAAATCAAACTGCTTCGTTACACACCTTCTGACAAAGTGATGGTGAAAGACCCCAGAGGAGCTGTGAGGATAAAGACATGAGCGAGACATGAGTAGCATAATCTACCTCAACCTAATGAGAAACTGTAGAACAGACTCGGTTTATATCACAATACCTACATTTAGAGTCGGTTATTCATTCAGCCTAATGAGAAACTGTAGAACAATCTGAGCTCGACAGTAGTGCCACTAAATTTTGTCTTGACTCTAGCCTCGATAAAACTCCACATTTCTATTATTAACGTCTCTTATTTACCTCGCCGTGACACTTATGACCATCATATTGTGAAGCAACCAAATTGGCATGACATCAATTATACAAAAGAACATTTTCAGCCAAAAAAATATTTAATCTCTGGAGAAACTGAAGAAATGTCCAAACCCCTTACCCACCACAGGAATTGCATCTCGAGCTCTAATCCCAACTGTCTGCACAAACCTTTTGTATTGCTCCTGTTTGATGGACCAGTTTGTCTGTATTCATCCAAGACACCACCAGCATCTCCGATTCCCTCTCAGTTCTTTGGCACAAACTACAGAACATCAAGGCAGAAGATCTAAGAGACGTGACAGCTGCTTGTCACCGAGAAAAGTCAGAAGCGATTAGTTGATAAGTGACTCAAGCAGCACTGAATAGGAGCCTCATCTTCAGCGTTTCTTCGTCCTGCATAATTGTTGTTGTTCAACACTCGGAGGTCAGATTTTGCTGGCGATAACAAAAGTATGTTATAATTTAAAATTTTCTAACTCACTCTTATTCAACCTTATTCACTGGTGTCTTTCCAGTAAAATGATCTTAAATATAGTCAATAAATCTAATATATTTCCTGTTGAGATTGTTGTAAACTTTTACTTGTTTTAAATATTTTTATTAAGTAAAATTATCTCACTATGTTGGCAGATAATTGTGCTTGTTTTCAGAAATGTGCTTGAAATCAGAAAACTTATCTACCAGTATGGTGAGATAATTTAATCTAATAAAATGACCTAAAATGTGTAAATAATGTGTAGAAATAAGCTTTATAGTCTTAAGTGTACAACCATCTCAAAATGAGAAATCTTAGAAAAATCAAGTAGATTTAAAATCATTTCACTTGACAAGATGGTGTTTTTTGCAACGTTGAAAGAGAAAGTTCAAGTTCAAAGTGTTTATTGTCATATGTACAGAGGAAACAGGTTTCCTTATATACAATGAAAAGCTTACTTTGCTCCTCGCTAAGAATGCCAGATATAACATTAAAAATACAAAAGAGTATATATACAACCATATATATTAATCAAGAAATAACGCAATGTATAAATTACAGTGGTATGGATGGATAGTGCTGTGCCTTGCCGGGAACATGATTATCTGCAGCAGAAATGAGTAGTAAAGTGCAATAGTGCAATTGTAAACATGTGCTACAGTTAAAGTGACAGTAGTTGCAGGTTATTCCTGAGGAAAGAGTTCTTTACCAGTGGGGTACACATCACACGTCTGTACCTAAGTCTGGCAGACCGAAGTGGGAATAGTTATTTCTGGTTCAGAACTCTGATTGCGGTGGGGAAGAAGGAGTTCTTTAGTCTGGAGGTCTTGCACATCATGCTCCTATACCTCCGGCCTGAGGGCAGAGGTTTGAACAGACCGTGCTGGGGATGGGTGGGGTCTTTGATGATGGAGGCAGCTTTCCTTTGGACTCTATGGTTGTAAGTGGAGAATTGGTGATCTTCTCTGCAGTCTTCACCACTCTCTGTAGGCATTTACGATCCATCACGGTCAAGCTGCCGTACCACACGGTGATGCAGCTGGTCAGGAGGCTCTCAATGACGCAGTTGTAGAAGTTGCTGAGGATCACCGGAGACATCCCAAACCTCCTCAGCCTCCTCAGGAAGTACAGCCGCTGTTGAGCCTTTCTGACTAGCTGCTTGGTGTTCAGTGACCATGTGAGGTCTTCACTGATGTGGACACCCAGGTATTTAAAGCTGAACCCAGGTATTTAAAGCTGAACCCAGGTATTTAAAGCTGTGTTTCAGTCCACACCACATTTGGGAGATTGTTTTTAGAAATTAGAAGATGTATTCAAGAGCAGTGAGTATGTCACCATGAAAACATAGATACCTGCATATCGTCACTGTCCAATGAAAAACAAAAATCTTTAGAATTGTAACTTTGCAGGAGACGGCAAAAACACTCATACATTTCAGTGTAAGTTAATGTAAAGAAATTTAACTCCAAGAAATTTCAGAGCATTTCAGTTGGTCCTTTCATCATGAAATTTACATGAAATGTAAAAGACTGCTGGTGTGTTGAAATGATGAAGAAAAATAGAAATCAACAAAAATGGAGATATGTGGTTTTCTTTGGACAGCAACGATGTACCCCCCCACCCTGAACCCCCAAACAGGGCCCTCCTGAAAGTGATCAAGTCAGTCAGATAGACACCGTTACTGATGTAAAAAGGTCAAACTAAACTAAAGCGTGATAAACTGTAAGTAGTGAACGCTGCGAGAGCGCCCCCTGCTGTTGATCAGAGTGTCGGCGCTCTTCAGTTTCAGTCTCCATTTCCCAAATGCTTTAGCTGAGTGCGCTAACATTCCTCCTCCTAATAAACAGACACACGTTCACTTCCGCCTCCTCATTATTCACCACCATCACTGTAATATTTCATCATCAACATTAACACAGGAAGGTGATCAGAGGGGAGTTCGAGTCGGCAGCGTCTGAGATTTTTAAAACGCAGAGTTAGAAAAGAAAAACAACTCCCAGTGAAAGCCGCATTTTACAGTAGAAATAAATGGAGCTCATTATGCTGGTAGTGAACTACGTTGCCTGACTCAGCCGCCTAAAAACCATAGAAATGGACCTTAAACAGAAGTTAGGACCTTGTTGGGGTTCATCTTAAAGTTAGGACAGGATTTAGGAGGTTTAGTCTAGTTAGGATGTTTGTGTGATGCTGTTTTAATGATGAGATTATGAAGTTATTCTGAAATAGCTACTGTCCTGAATTCGGTCTGTACAAGTTATCATAGAAGCTAAACACATCAGATTTCAGAGTTAAGAAGTTTCTGTAATACAATTTTCAATATAGTTTTATAATAGAAATTTCCAGTATCTCAAAATGTGTCCACACTCCCAAGGATGTTTTTATAACAATTTGAATTTGATGAAAATTATGTATTTTATAAAATGTACATTTTTGCTGTTTTTATCTTTTTCCTTTTTTTTTACATCGAAACAAAGTCAGAAGATGCAGAGGTATCCCATGTGGTTGCTAAGGCTTTGCTACCCAGGAGCTATGGTATCTTTGGTGGTTGCTAACATGTTGCTATGTGTTTGCCATGGTATCTATGGTTGCTAGGGTGTTGCTTATGACAGAAAGATAATAATAAGAAAAACGTGAAGATGAAGAAGAATATATAATAACAAACACCGTTGACACTCAAATAATAATTCTGTTCTCCTCAGTTTTGCTCCTGTCTTCCAAAA
The DNA here is from genome assembly GCF_015220715.1 of Pygocentrus nattereri. Lineage (NCBI taxonomy): Eukaryota > Metazoa > Chordata > Actinopteri > Characiformes > Serrasalmidae > Pygocentrus > Pygocentrus nattereri. The sequence continues at coordinate 24,672,581 of NC_051217.1, read as the reverse complement.
TCATAAATAAGCCTCTGTGTAAAACACTGACAAAAACACAGCTTTCTGCTTGTTATTAATAAATGGCTGAAATGTGAGCATCACTCGACACTCCACTCGACAGCTCACGTAGGCGTGTGTTAATGCTGATTTTCCAAATGACCCCATTTAAAAAGCATTTTAAAGTCGACTAATCTGGTCTTGTGAATTTGATCAAATCTGTGCTTCTCTCAGGAGACTAATTTACTGTAAATGCGCTCTGATATCACTCACTGGCCAGTGTGAATCATATTAAACTGCGTGTAGGATGCAGACTGGCTTATGTAAGCGCTTAAATTTGGAATTATTTTTAGAGCACTCATACGTACATACACTAGACTTCAGAAAACAAAAACATTAATAATTAGGTAAAATGAACATTAATTTGACTAGAACGTCAGGCCATTGACAACAAGAAGTCAGTTATTTTTTTATTATTTCTATGTCAGGACTTAAAACAACTATTAAAAATATAAAGACTTTTAAGAATAATGTGTGAGTTGACCTTGTCTGTGACAGTTTTAAGTTGCTAAATCCAATCTTGGTGAATATTATGCAATGTGTGTGTGTGTGTGTGTGTGTGTGTATATATATATATTTATATGTAAATAGGTATATATATATATATGTGTGTGTGTGTGTGTGTGTGTGTAAATAGGTATATATATATATATGTGTGTAAATAGGTATATATATATATATATATATATATATATATATATGTGTGTGTGTGTAAATAGGTATATATATATATATATATATATATATATATACATACATACCTATTTACATACATACATATATACACTACAAAAAGTATTTGGTCATCTGCCTTCATACACATATTCCATTCTTAATCCATAGGGTTTAATATGATAATTTGCAGCTATAACAGCTTTAGCACTTCTGGGAAGGCTTTCCACAAGGGTTAGGAGTGTGTTTATGGGAATTTTTGACCGTTCTTCCTGAAGAGCATCTGTGAGGTCACACACTGATGTTAGACGAGAAGGCCTGGCTTGCAGTCTCCGCTTTAATTCATCCCAAAGGTGTTCTGTCAGGACTCTGTGCAGGCCAGTCAAGTTCTTCCACTCCAAACTGGCTCATCCATGTCTTTATGGACCTGCTTTGTGCACTGGTGTGCAGTCATGTTCGAACAGGAAGGGGCCGTCCCCAAACTGTTCCCACAATGTTGGGAACATGAAATTGTCCAAAATCTCTTGGTACTGAAGCTTTAAGAGTTCCTTTCACTGAAACTAAGGGGCAGAGCCCAACTTCTGAAAAACAACCCCACACCATAATCCCCCCTCCACCAAACTTTACACTCGGCACAATGCAGTCAGACAAGTACCGTCTCCTGGCAACAGCCAAGCCCAGACTCTCAGCCCAGACCATCAGATTTCCAGACGGAGAAGCATGATTGGTCACTCCAGAGAACATGTCTCCACTGCTCTAGAGTCCAGCACTTTACACCATTGCATTCCATGCTTTGTATTGTGCTTGGGGATGCAAGGCTTGGATACAGCTGCTCGGCCATGGAAACCCATTCCATGAAGCTCTCTATGCTGTTCTTGAGCTGATCTGAAGGTCAAATGAAGTTTCGAGGTCTGTAGTGATCGACTCTGCAGAAAGTCGGCAACCTCTGTGCATTATGCCCCTCGGCATCCGCTGACCCTGCTCTGATATTTATCTGATATTTTGTTGCACAGGTGGCGTCCGATCATGGTACCATGCTGGAATTCACTGAGCTCCTGAGAGCGACCCATTCTTTCACTAAGCCTAGGGGCTTGGTTTTATACACCTGTGGCCATGAAAGTGATTGGAACACCTGAATTCAATGATTTGGATGGGTGACTGAATACTTTTGGCAATATAGTGTATAAATATATATATAAATACCGATCATGCATAACATTATATCCACCTCAAATCTGTTTCTCTGATACTTTGTTAGCCCCCTTTCACACCGTTCTTCAGTGGTCCGGACCCCCATGGACCCTCACAGATGTTTTATTTGGGTGGTGGATCATTCTCAGCGCTGCAGTAAAACTGATGGGGTGGCAGTGTATTAGTGTGTGTTGTGCTGGTCCGAGTGGATCAGACACAGCTGGAGTTTTACTGTGATATAATTTTTTGGCCATAACTCCCACCGCACTGTAAACAGTTTTTGGTTTCTTAATTGCTGCATGAAAAACACCTAATAGTAAGATAAAGAACTTCTTATTTGAGGATCAGTGAACTCAGTTTTCAGGAGTAAAATAGAGGAAATGTATAAAAATGAAACTTCATGAATTACTTACATACTGTAATATATGCAGTAAATAGTTCTAAAAAAGTGATATATAATATTTTGTGTTTCTTTGTTACAATAAAATTGTCTTAAATCTAATCAGCATATGTAATATTTCTCATTATAAGATCCCTAAAGGAATAATTAAGGAGTGATTTCTTATTCCGTGAACCCTGCATTGTTTCTCTGCTCATTATCTGCGCTTACAACGGAGGGTGTGATTACAGACAGCATCCATAAGGTGGAGCTCTCAGATCATAAGAGCTGTTCACAGTTTCTGAGCTCACCATCATTGCAGACCCTGTTACTCTGGTCTCTCATTTAAATTGAGTTACTTGGGCATTTTATTTAGGCATCATCATGAGGAGTGTTCTCTAATCACTTCTATTAATGGATGTTTTGAAATGATGATATATTGTGTAATAATAACTTTCATATTTATTTCAAACGTTGAAATGCAGATTAAAGTGTTTTAGCAGGAAAAAGGAAAATACATGTGAGCAATGTATTGATAATAAAAATGACATTTTGACCATTATGGCCTGTTTTTATTTAACTTTAATAAAAGAGTGAAATGAAAGTGAAATGGTTGATTGTAGAGGGTTTGATATTTTCACAGTGGTGGTGATAGGAACCAGGCGTCGCCATGAGCACAACACAGATATAGACATTTTATTTACCATCCAGAACCACCAGAGAACCTACACGACTCTTCTGAGTTTATATGGAATGTTGATGATGGAAAATAGTGGAAAATCTGGAATAATCAGTTTTCTTTGGGGACTATTTTGCCGCACAGCGCCCTGCATGTCTCCCTCCACCATGAATGGAGTTTAAGTTCTCTAAACTATCATAAAACAGTGTCTCAGTCATCAGGCAGTGAATTCAGAACCATTTCATGTAGGAACTTTCTGTGAGGAGCTTTTAGAGGGGGACGTCTGGTTCCTATCACCACCACTGTGAACAGTTCTGACTCAGTAAGTTTATCTAGAACGGAGTGTTTCGCACCAAACTGCTCTGAACCACTCTGTTTACATCTTAACCAGTTAATTACGCAAGAATTTGGAAAAAATGTGTGGAGTTCCCCTTGAAGACCTCAGGTCAGGTCACTGAGAATCTTCCTCACCCTCAGTCTTCCTCACTCTATTGCAGGTCCAATGCCAGTCTGGATGGTACTGGCTCCAGGAGGAAGCTGTACAGCGCTGTTCCGGGCCGACACTTTATTGCAATACGACCCTACCAGCCTCAGACAGAGGGAGAGATCACCCTCTACAGGAATGACAGGGTCAAAGGTCAGCCCTCACAAGTTATACACAACAATGCAGGTCTCTCTCTTCATTACAAACACCTACCTTGTGCTTCCACTCACTGGCCACTTTATTAGAAACACCTACCTTGTGCTTCCACTCACTGGCCACTTTATTAGAAACACCTACCTTGTGCTTCCACTCACTGGCCACTTTATTAGAAAAACCTTGCTCTTCCACTCACTGGCCACTTTATTAGAAACACCTACCTTGTGCTTCCACTCACTGGCCACTTTATTAGAAAAACCTTGCTCTTCCACTCACTGGCCACTTTATTAGAAACACCTACCTTGTACTTCCACTCACTGACATCACTAAAACGATGAATTCCAAACAGGCTATTTTTACAGTGTAGTTTCTGTATATGGTCTGGAGAGTTAATAGTTTGCTTTGATAGTTTTATCATTGTTATCTATTGTTTCAAACTGTTTTATTCCAAAAAAGCAAGAAAATTTGTATTTATATTTTTTCCATGATATGGGCCCTTTAAAAGTGGTTATTCAAGGGTTCTTTGGTTAAAAAAAAAAACAAAAAAAAACTTGTTTTAATAGTTCTGAAAATAAACTTTTCATAAATGGTTCTGTGTAGCAGCAAAGTGGTCCTGATATTGTTACAAGTCATAGAACATTTTTGTAATACTGTATAGAACTGTATAGAGGATAGCTGAATGCATTGGCTGCTCCTGTTTAATGTTCTGCTGTCCTCGTTCTCTCTGGCTCTTGTGCAGTTCTCAGTATTGGTGAGGGCGGTTACTGGGAAGGCAGTGCCCGCGGACATGTGGGCTGGTTCCCTGCAGACTGTGTGGAGGAAATTCCTGCCAAGCCCAACGAGGAGAGACCTCGTAAGTCTCCGCACATGTGTGTGAGTGTGGAGCAGCATCAATGATTACTGAGCGCTTGTGGCAAAAACCTGCTTTGTGTTTTAACTAGTTTAACAAATGTCCCTGAAATTTGAAAACAGCCCAATTTTTTATTTACACAATACACCTGATTTACCCCTGAAAGATTAAAACATGCCCCTGAAATATTTTTAAAAATGAGCCTGGCATTGTTGAAACACCCTTAAAGTTAAAAAAACATTCCTGAAATTGTTGAAAAATTCCCCCTAGACTTTGAACTATTCATTTAAATTATTGATCAGTTGACCCCAGACTAAAAATTGTGCCTGGAATTACCAAAACATTTCTGAAAAATGACCCTATACTTTCAAAATGTGCCTGGAATTGAAGTGCTTTTTATAAACTTGCTCCTGAAAGTTGAAATAATGTAGGAATCCCACTTTTTTACAAGCAGTGAATATAAAACTCAGTTTGATTGTATCTCTCTGAGGCGGCAGGGATGTGGACAACAGTAGTTCATGGATAAGTCTGTGTGTGTGAGGCGCCCCTCAGAGCTCCTGCATTGCTCTTGGTTAAAGCTCATACTTCCCCCCTCCGACTTGGAAAACCAATGGAGCGCCCAGACTGATGAGAATTCCTGATCGGCAAGTCAAAACCAGTCAATGTACAGACGCAGTAGTAGCTCAGAGTCCTACAGTGCAGAGCACTGTAACACACTCTAGTACTGAACTAATCTCATTCTCTCTCTCTTTCTCTTTCTCTTTCTCTTTCTCTCTCTCTCATTCTCTCTTTCTCTTTCTCTTATTCTTTCTCTCTTTCTCATTCTGCCTCTTTCTCTTTCTTTCTCCCATTCTCTCTCTTTCTCTTATTCTCTCTCTCTTTCTCTTTCTCTCTTTCTCTTTCTTTCTCTCGTTCTCTTTCTCTTTCTTTCTCATTCTCTCTCTCTTATTCTCTCTTTCTCTCATTCTCTCTCTCTCTCTTTCTCTTTCTTTCTCATTCTATCTCTTTTTCATTCTCTCTTTCTCTCTCTCTGTCTCTCTTTCTCTTTCTCTCTCTCTCTCATTCTCTTTCTCTCATTCTCTTTCTCTTCTCTCTCTCTGTCTCTATTTCTCTCTCACACACACACTCTCACTCTTTCTCTCTCCCTCCTTTCTCTCTCACTCTCGTTCTCTCTCTCTCTTTCTCTCTCTCTCTTTTTCTCTTTGTTGATGGAGCCTCAGCCTCAGGCTTCACCTTCAGGGCACACACACAAACACATTCCCTGAGTAGAGCTTTTGGCCCATTTTCTCTCTCTCTCTCTCTCTCTCTCTCTCTCTCTCTCTCTCTCTCATTCGTTATGTCTCTTTGTGTCTGTCAGTCTGCTGATGAAAGTGACCGGTGCAGCCGGCCTGTTTTATCATACTGTTTATCATCACTGCTGGAACAAAACATCAGCTTTACAGGAGAGAGAAAAACTTCTCTATTAATGGGAGATAATGGGCAACATTCTTCCAAATATTTTTGGAGGGTCCATTTATCATGAAATCTTAATCCAGTGTATTTGACCCCTAAATGAAGATCATCTTTAAAAAGTAGTGCAAATAGTAAAAAAGCTTTCTAAGCATCAAAAGGAAATGATTGGTGATTATTGACTGTATAATAATGAGTTTTAATACTTATTTAAGTGGACGTCCTGTACAGACACACACTCCTGCACACTTTAATACACACTTACTCTCTGTTTACTGAGTTTAACATAGAGCTGCGCAGTAGGAAAGGTGGGTGATTTGTACAACCAGAGCTGCTCTTGTTCGGGCTGCTTTCAGTTAGTGTGCCCGCTCCCGATATAACACGGTTACATAACTGCAGCTACTCAGTCCTGCACTTTCTCACACAGTTCTAATGGAGATGAAGTGAAGCATGAGGAGCAGCAGCTGCATCCGACTCTTCTCGGCTCGCAGACTGGTGTGCAGGGATGCCGCAGCACCCCCTGATTCCAGGACTGCAACTGTAATATTAATAATGCAGTGTTCTGAACTTGATAGTGATGTGAGCGTTTTATACACCAGGAGTCACAACCCAAACATCAATGAGCCATTTGGTCAAGTTTCAACAAAAATCTGACCACCTTAGGAGCCACAACATTGTTCATTATTCATTTTATTGACGTAATGTTTCAGCATCTTGCCTCAGTATGTGTTGATGTACTAGAATAGGATAAAAAAAAATTATAGAAACAAAAACAGACTCTGCTTTAATCTTTAGCTCAGCTATAGATGCTTTTCTCGCATCTCCAGCAGGAAACTTTTCCACAAAAGTAGATCAGTTTCTTGAAAAATGTCTTTCAATGTTTGACCTTATATGAGGCTGAAGTCACGTAATACAAGACAGAAAATACAGTGGGGGAGAAATGAAAAGACAGGCAGATAAAAAGACAATGCAAAGAAAAAGAAGGGGTTGTAATTGTTGAGGTGAAGATGAGCTGCAGTGCAGTGATTAATCTCCCACAGAAGGAGAGGAGCAGGTGCCTCTGATCAGACTTTAATTAAAAGGCTCAGAGGAAACTGGCTGCTACTGTGTGGAGGAGAATATTATCACTATGCTAATGATAGTAAATATCAGTGTCTTAATCACATACATGCCTTATTCAACCTGCTGCAACCTGAGGGGGGTAAACACGCGTCCGTCTAAGGGGTGTAAATGCACATCCGTCTGAGGGGGTGAAAATGCGTCAGAGAGAGGAAAGACAGAGATAAACGGAGAGAAAACGCACTGTCAGGTGTATCTTTTTTACTGGTGCTTTTTGGCTCTCAACTTTAGTGTAAAACTGGAATGTATTTGTTAGAGAGATCACATTCTCTGAGAATGAGTGTGGGTGACAGCAGGAGAGACTGAGAGACTAAATAAAGATTAAATAAATACATTTCTCTCCCAGGTGTGGTCAGTCCTTGTGATGATACGTGTTTTCATTCATCTTGTGTTTGTGTGTTTATGTGGATCTCAACAGTAAATAAATAGGTAAAGATGTTCGGTCTGAGTGAGGCTGAGGAGAGTTTACCGTTTGACGAAGTTCGCGCAGTAAATTCAACAAAATCCAACAAATACATTTTAAGCCTCCAGAAGTGTTTGATCATTTTTAATCTTCTGTTTCTTTTCTTCCACATTTAATTTTGGTTCTGCTCCTTTCACAGCTGGTTTTCAACAGGTGGTTGCTAAGGTGTTGCTAGGCTTTCGCTATGGTGTCCCTGGTGGTTGCTAAAGTGTTGCTAGGCTATTGCTATGGTATCCCAGGCGGTTGGTAAGGCGTTGCTAAGTTGTTACCGTGGTATCCCAGATGGTTGCTGAGGTGTTGCTAGGCTGTTGCTATGGTGTTGCTAGGCTGTTTCTGTGGTATCCCAGATGGTTGCTAAGCTGTGGTTAGGCTGTTGCTGTGGTATCCCAGGTGGATGCTAAGGTGTTGCTAGGCTGTTGCTGTGGTATCCCAGATGGTTGCTAAGGTGTGGCTAGGCTGTTGCTGTGGTATCCCAGGTGGCTGCTAAGGTGTTGCTAGCTTTTGCTGTGGTATCCCAGGTGGGTTCTAAGGTGTTGCTAGGTTGTTGCTGTACTATCCCAGGTGGTTGCTAAGGTGTTGCTAGGCTGTTGCTATGGTGTTGCTAGGCTGTTGCTGTGGTATCCCAGGTGGTTGTTAAGGTGTTGCTAGGCTATTGCTGTGGTATCCCAGGTGGTTGCTAAGGTGTGGCTAGGCTGTTGCTGTGGTATCCCAGGTGGTTGCTGAGGTTTTGCTAGGTTGTTGTTGTGGTATCCCAGGTGGTTGCTGATGTCTTACTAGGTTGTTGCTGTGGTATCCCAGGTGGTTGCTGAGGTGTTGCTAGGTTGTTGTTGTGGTATCTCAGGTGATTGCTAAGGTGTTGCTAGATTGTTGCTGTGGTATCCCAGGTGGTTGCTAAGGTGTTGCCAGGTTGTTGCTGTGGTATCCCAGGTGGTGGCTAAGGTGTTGCAAGGTTGTTGTTGTGTGATCAGTCCCCACAAATGCACTATTCATGTATAGACTCTTCTGTTTTATGGCAAGTTTTATTGTTCTTCCTTATGAAACTGGTACAAAAAGTGTAGAAGAATAATAAGAGAAACTGATGTGAAATTAACTGAATTGTGCTAATTATAATTCCAACATGCCAAAGTTTGATTTAACACTGAATTTCTCATATCCAGAGTTGTTAGGTTGTTGGTGAAGGGAAAGTTGGGTGAATTAGATTTTTTTTACTAAGAAGGATATCAATTTAAAGATTACACAGGAAATATTTGCAGCATTTATCTGTAAAAATGCAAATTAAACAATAAACTAAATTGTTGTTGTCAAAAAACCCTTTTTTTGTTTAGTTTTTCTAATGAATTTGAGTGCATCATTTAAAAAAGATGTTTCTTCAAGGGTTCTTTAGTAAAAACGCTTTGCATGCTTAAATGGTTCTCTGCATGGTGAAATGGTTCTTCAGATTGATGGATAATGTTGTTGTATATGTGTTCATGGGTCTATATAGAGCCATTGTCTTTACTGAAGAACCTTGAAGAACCGTCTCTATTAAATGGCGATGTCTTTTGCTCAGGCCAGTGTGTTGAATTCAGTAAATAAACAGTAACAGTGTGTGAAGTGTGTGTGAACCAGAGGCACTCTGGAGTATCGTTTGTTACCTGATTGTGATGTGATTTGGCTGATTAACTCTTGCTGAAGAGTGTTATTGATCAGTGATTTTGCCATGTCAGTGTAGAGTGATTGATAAAGTGCTGCTCTGTTTGGTTATTGATCATGGCATTATTGATTTCTCCCCAGAGAGTCGAGCGGACAGAGCGGACAGGAAGAAGCTGTTCAGGCATTACACTGTGGGCTCCTATGACAGCTTCGATGCCTCCAGGTACGACATGCCGAACTTGTGCATGTAACAGCTTTAACCCTCAGACGTCACAGTTATAAGGATCATTTTACTGAATTAGTTCACAGTGAAATTCAATTTAATGCACATTTTATTTAATTTATTCAGGTCTTAGATATTTACACGGACTATGGCCATGGCATTAATAGAGACAGTAATAAGCTAAATATATACAAAATCATTTATAGGCTACTTTCTGTTGGGAGGAGTCTGTCCCAAACCCAAACCCCTAAATTTACACCTGTGAAAATAGAAAATAATACTTATATTTTTGTCATTTTAATTTTTTTAAGATGTTTTTGATTTTCTTACAAAATGAAGTTTGGATTTAAATTCCAACATTTTTTAAAATTAAAAAAACCCTGTCCTGTGTTTTCATGTCACTACTGAAACACAGAGTTTCAGTCTGTAGGCGCAAACTTATTTTAGCCACGCCCCTGAATTTTAGAACAGGAAGTGAGGCTGCATCCCTGTCCCTCATGGCCACATGGTGAGCAGTTAGATCCCTTTGTTATGAAGTAAATTTGTCCCAAAGTCTGAAATATATTAATGAAAACATCAAGAATCGTCACTACCAAAACACAAATTTTCTAAAATGACATGATTTTTTCTGTTTTCATGAAAAATATGATGATTTTATGCATGACAGCTGCTCAGAACTGTGTTTGCTGTTCATTTTTGAGCTCAAAATGAACTAAAATTGTCCCGGAAACAGTCACCACTGAAACATTCACTACCAAAACAGTCACTACTGAAACAGTCACTACCAAAACAATCACTACTGAAACAGTCATTACCAAAACAATCACTACCGAAACAGTCACTACCAAAACAGTCACCACCGAAACATTCACTACTGAAATAGTCACCACCGAAACATTCACTACTGAAACAGTCACGACTGAAATAATCACTACCAAAACAGTCACCAGCGAAACAGTCACTACCGAAACAGCCACTACCGAAACAGCCACTACTGAAACAGTCACTACCGAAACAGTCACTACTAAAACATTCACTACCGAAACAGTCACTACCAAAACAGTCACCACTGAAACATTCACTACTGAAACAGTCACTACCAAAACAGTCACTACTGAAACAGTCACGACTGAAATAATCACTACCGAAACAGTCACTACTGAAACAGTCAGTACCGAAACATTCACTACTGAAACAGTCACCACCGAAACAGTCACTACTGAAACAGTCACCACCGAAACAGTCACTACTGAAACAGCCACTACTGAAACAGTCACTACTGAAACAGTCACTACTAAAACATTCACTACCGAAACAGTCACTACTAAAACATTCACTACCGAAACAGTCACTACCGAAACAGTCACTACTTAAACATTTACTACCGAAACAGTCACCACCGAAACAGTCACTACCGAAACAGTCACTACTAAAACATTCACTACCGAAACAGTCACCACCGAAACATTCACTACTAAAACATTCACTACTGAAACAGTCACTACCGAAACAGTCACTGCTGAAACATTCACTACCGAAACAGTCACTACCGAAACATTCACTACTGAAACAGTCACTACCGAAACAGTCACTGCTGAAACATTCACTACCGAAACAGTCACTACCGAAACATTCACTACTGAAACAGTCACTACCGAAACAGTGACTGCTGAAACATTCACTACCGAAACAGTGACTACCGAAACAGTCACTGCTGAATCAGTCACTACTGAATCAGTAACTACCGATTCAGCAACTACCAAAACAGTCACTACTGAATCAGTCACAACTGAATCAGTAAATACCAAAACAGTAACTACAAAAAAATTCACTACTGAAAGTCACTACCGAAACAGACACTAGCGACACATCCACTTCTGAAACAGTCACTACCGAAACAGTCACTGCTGAAACATTCACTACCGAAACAGTCACTACCGAAACATTCGCTACTGAAACAGTCACTACCGAAACAGTGACTGCTGAAACATTCACTATCGAAACAGTGACTACCGAAACAGAGACTGCTGAAACATTCACTACCGAAACAGTCACTACCAAAACATTCACTACAAAAACATTCACTACTGAAACAGTCACTACCGAAACAGTCACTAGCGAAACATTCACTTCTGAAACAGTCACTAGCGAAACATTCACTTCTGAAACCATTACTACCAAAACTGTCACTACCAAAACATTCACTAGCGAAACATTCACTTCTGAAACAGTCACTACCGAAACATTCACTACTGAAACAGTCACTACCGAAACAGTCACTACCGAAACAGTCACTGCTGAAACATTCACTACCGAAACAGTCACTAACGAAACAGACACTACCGAAACACACTACCGAAACAGTTACTACTGAAACAGTCACTACCGAAACATTCACTACTAAAACATTCACTACTGAAACAGTCACCACCGAAACAGTCACTGCTGAAATATTCACTACTGAAACAGTCACCACCGAAACAGTCACTACCAAAACAGTCACTGCTGAAACATTCACTACCGAAACAGTCACTACCAAAACATTCACTACAAAAACATTCACTACTGAAACAGTCACTAGCAAAACATTCACTTCTGAAACAGTCACTACCGAAACAGTCACTAGCGAAACATTCACTTCTGAAACAGTCACTACCGAAACATTCACCACCGAAGCAGTCAGTAGCGAAACACTTGGTAAAGATTGGGTATGATTGTTTTGGAAGTTTTTAATTAAATAAACATAATTAAGCAAAAATCAAAAAACTGAAATGTGTTTTCAACTCTGACTTTGAGCTTGTTCAGTAGAATGATCCATAACTGCTGACAACAGTGGTGCTGTACTTTTATGTAAATTATTTCTTGATTTCACGTTTTTTTACAAATAATGCAAATAATTCTTCTCATTTCAGTAAATAATATTTAAAACTAATAAAAGTAAAATATCTGCCTGTGGAATAAGACACTTTCAGTAGATAAAATTACTAAAATGTAACCAGTTAAAATCGTCTTATTCCTACAGCATCTCACAATGAGTAATATTAGACATATTAACTAAATTTAAGGTGCTAAAGTATTATTTTTACAGTGTACTTTGTCTTCTGTGGCAGCTTGAGGCAAAATCACACATTCGATGCGCGTCTCTTCTTCATGCATGTGCTTCTGAAACGTAGCGGGATTCGTGCAGAAAATGGGCGGAGCTATTGGGAATGTGGCTGATGAAAATTCTGTTCGATCAACTAAAGTTTGAGCAACTTGCAGCATGTTTAGCGCCAATTTTTCTCCAGCTTTTAAAGCAGTAAATCTGCATGTTGTTGAGAAGCTTTTCTAACAGCAGGAGGCACAGTGGCGAGATGGAGACACAAGCAGCAGCAGTGCTTACTACCAGAATAACAGTTTAAACTCTCAGGATCAGATGTGCGTGTCAGTGTGCAGTTAGTTAGATTGCATGATGAACTGGAGGCTTAATACATTCCATATTTAATTCAGTCACGTTTCTAAAAAAGTGGCCAGTGAGTGGAAGTACAAGGGAGGTGTTTCTAATAAAGTGGCCAGTGAGTGGAAGTACAAGGTGTTTCTAATAAAGTGGCCAGTGAGTGGAAGTACAAGGTGTTTCTAATAAAGTGGCCAGTGAGTGGAAGTACAAGGTGTTTCTAATAAAGTGGCCAGTGAGTAGGAGTACAAGGTGGGTGTTTCTGATAAAGTGGCCACGTAGTCGGAGTACAAATAGGTGTTTCTAATAAAGTGGCCATGCAGTGGACGTACAATGTGGGTGTTTCCAATATAGTGGCCAGTTAGCAGAAGCACAAAGGAGGTGTTTCTAATGAAGTGGCCAGTCTTAGAAAAGACTAGTTATTGTAGTTATTGTTGTAATTTTCTTGTGATATTATTTATTTCTCTCCATCACTGGTCCAAATGCTCTTCACGGCACTGTGGTGAGATTGGTTTTTAATGAGATATTTCAAAAGCCCTGCTTTCTCTCCAACTTGAGCTGAGTTTCCCCAGAGGCTGAAACACTGCCACTCGCTCAGGCTGTTAAATATTCATCCGGGTTGTTTTAAACTGACAGAAGGTGCTGTTAAATTTTGCATGAACTGCAAACTGTCCGCAGCCGGGTATGGAGAGAGAGAGATGTGAGAAAGCTGAGTTTTTTCAGTGAATGGGCCAGAAACAATAAGAGATCTTTCTATGTTTTTGGCCTTAGTACATTCAATTGACTCGTACATGTTCAGCCTACAAATGTACTCTTCTGTAGCTACTGTTGTGGGGTTGGACAAGTTTTACAGAGCGCCAGGAAAAATCCATTCAGCCTAAAGAGACTCAGTTTATATTACAATACCTACATTTAGAGTCGGTTATTCATTCAGCCTAATACGAAACTGTAGAACAGACTCGGTTTATATCACAATACCTACATTTAGAGTCGGTTATTTATTCAGCCTAATAAGAAACTGTAGAACAGACTCAGTTTATATCACAATACCTACATTTAGAGTCGGTTATTTATTCAGCCTAATAAGAAACTGTAGAACAGACTCAGTTTATATCACAATACCTACACTTAGAGTCGGTTATTCATTCAGCCTAATAAGAAACTTTAGAACAGACTCAGTTTATATCACAATACCTACATTTAGAGTCAGTTATTTATTCAGCCTAATAAGAAGCTGTAGAACAGACTCAGTTTATATCACAATACCTACATTTAGAGTCGGTTATTCATTCAGCCTAATAAGAAACTGTAGAACAGACTCAGTTTATATCACAATACCTACATTTAGAGTCGGTTATTTATTCAGCCTAATAAGAAACTGTAGAACAGACTCGGTTTATATCACAATACCTACACTTAGAGTCGGTTATTCATTCAGCCTAATAAGAAACTGTAGAACAGACTCAGTTTATATCACAATACCTACATTTAGAGTCGGTTATTCATTCAGCCTAATGAGTAACTGTAGAACAGACTCAGTTTATATCACAATACCTACATTTAGAGTCGGTTATTCATTCAGCCTAATGAGAAACTGTAGAACGGACTCAGTTCATATTACAATACCTACATTTAGAGTCGGTTATTCATTCAGCCTAATGAGTAACTGTAGAACAGACTCAGTTTATATCACAATATACACCCAAACTTTTGCATAGGACCGTATAAGTAAATTTCCTCTATTCTGATTGGTTGTCATGTGTCCTGCCTCATTCAGAAAGCCAGTCCGGCCTGAAAAACTACTTGCTTGAGTATGAGTGGGTGGGGCTAAACTGCTGCAGGCTGAATTGGCAGATATAGGTAAATGTGTTTGTTTATGTGACATCACAAAAACACTGAATTAAAAATGGCCTGTTTGTGTAGTTTAGCTTCTGTGTATGAGCTATGTGGACGTGGGAGTGAAGGGAGATTTAACAGTGTTTACACTGTGCATCAAAACCACTTATGAGGAACAGAGGAAAATTTATTTTTTTCATGATAAATTTGGTTTTTAACAATATGGGCCCTTTAAATGTTAAACCTGCCGATTTAATCCAAAGTATTCCTGCTGTTATAACACGCTATACGACTGTTGGTATAAGTTTTATTGCTTTTCCATCATATTCTTATTGTGTGTGTGTTTGTGTGTGTTTGTGTGTGTGTGTGTCTGCTGCTGCATCAGCGTGGCGTCTTTAAAACCGGATTGCGTTGCTAAGGCAACTCAGCATCCTCCGCACTGTTGCTAGGACTGCAGGAGTGTCTCACACACACACACGCATAGCATGCACGTGGAGCACATCTGAGTGTGTGTGTGTGTGTGTGTGTGTGTGTGTGTGTGTCAGGTTGTCAGTGCATGCAAACACACACACAGGAAGTAGTATCCTTACTTTTAATACTATTATTACTAATATGAGTAGTAGTTGTATCAATAGTGTTAGTAGTAACAGCAGTATTAGTAATGCTTTGAAACCCAACCATGTGAACAGAAAGATCAAAGTAAATCTTCCTCTCGCCCCCCCACCTGCCCTCTGATTGGCTCCGCCATCATGAACAAGGATGGGTCATTACTCACCAGCCCCTGGGGTCCAAAATTATAGTGTTTGTGGTGGGCTGAGGGCAAAACAACATACAAATAAAGAAGATATTAATACATTGCACTATATTTTATATATATATATATATATATATATATATATATATATATATATATATATATATGTGTCTGTGTGTGTGTGTGTGTGTGTATATATTAAAATAGCATTGAAACAGTAAAAATACCACTTCTATAGGAAAACAATAATTTAATAACTCAAATATAGTATATATGTATGTTTGGAAGGGGAAGAGTTCCTGGCAGGACAAATCAAACATTTTTATGCAGGCCACACTTTGGGCAGCCGTGCTTCAGCCAATCCTAGTCCATGTGGGCGGGGTTTGTCAGCATATATGCGGGAAAAAATCAATATAATAATAATAATAATAACATCAATTGCATCTTTAGTATGATTGTCATTATTGCACTGAAAAGTATAAACACGTGGATCTAAGTAAATCTATCAGTAACCCAACCCATCTGAGCAGTGATGGGCTAGTGGTAGCCCCGCCCCCACAGACAAGGTTTGGCCTGAAGGTAATACTTAATAGCCAGTCTTAACATAGGTGGGTGGGTTTTGTCATAATAAGGGTGGGAGCATAAAATATAATAATAATAATTATTATTATTATTATTATTATTTTTATCATCATTATTATTATTAAAGGGCCTATATGCCACATTTTTCTCATTTATTTTGTTCTTTTCAATGAGCACCACTTCTTACTGGCCTTTAAGACTGATATATGTAAATGAGCTCTGCTTTGATTGGCTGTACCTTACTTAAAAAGCAGTTCAAGATGAAACATTCCACTGCACTGATGAAACTGCACTGTGAGTGGGCGTGGCTAAGCTGTTGTGGGCTGAATAGGTGGTTAGAGATAAATGTGCTGGTTATTGTGACAAAAAATAGAATGTGTTCAAAACAGGCTGTTTTTCAGCTTAGTTTTCATATAGTTTCCCGGTTTGTTACATACTACAATAAACTGTTTAGTTTCAAACTGAGGTAAGGAAAGTGTGGTCTAATGTTGTATGGGATCGATGGAAGTGAACTAACCTCGCCCACCTGCAGTGTGATTGCCTAATTGTAGTCCCGCCCTCACGGCCTAGGACTGGCAATAGACCATTGTATTTGTGTTGTCCTTTTGTAGTCGGCTCCATGCTCACATGCCCATATTAGGAACTCCGGGTCTTAACAAAATTTCTCTGTGGCCAGAATGTCTACTGGTTACTGATAACATGATAGATCTTTCTGTTCTGTTCATAGCTTGAGTTTGAAAAGCTGTACCTGCACCAGGCTGATCCAGTACAGACTCCGCCTAATACCACTGCTTACCCCCTGATAAACTGATTAAGGCCTGAAACACACGTCACGCAAGGACACAAGTGCAGACGCTTCAAGCTACGCAGTCGGGGTTTTGCGAGTGGTTGCGTTGAAAAAATGTGTCATAATGCGACACAAGTGCAAGCTGCAATCTGAGCGTTACAGCAGGGGGCGCTATAACAAAAGCCAAGTCTGACCAAGCGGCCTTGCACCGCCAGTGTGCTTCTCACCTGCCACAGCAGAGGAGCATCTGAGTGTCACGCAAAGACGGCTCACATAACCATAAAAATATCATTATCGCATTTCTATTTCAACAGAAGAGGTAAAGCTCACTCTCCTCGACTGTCCAGCTGTTGTGGCTGCTGGAATAACAGTAGATCCCTCTCCGATTTGCCCTCTATCGCCCCCTTCAGTGAGTGTTTTAACCACCACAGCAACATAAGTTTGTGCAGGAGGACTGAGAGTTTGCAGTGCATTGAACGAGCGCCGTCATTTGCGTTCGCCACCTTACGTGAAGTATGTTTCAGGTCTTAGGCGCTCAGAATATCCTAAATATTGTTTCGATGCTGGTAGCATTTTCTGAGGACACTTTCTCAGGACATAGCTTTTTTTTCGACTTTTCCCGTTCCACCTTAAATGGTACGGCAGTTACATTCCCAAATGCTGCGCCATTTAAGGTGGAACAGGGAAATTCGAACAAGCAGCCAGCGAAAAAGAATCCAACTTCAGATTCATGGAGTGTTGAAAGGCCTGATATGAGGATGTTTCTCTATTTCCGCTGAACAGCTGACTGGCATTCACTTATTTTTGCTGTTTGACCGAACCGACAGGTCAGTATTCTGTCTCTTTGCTAATGCTTGTGATAGCAAATCACAGCTGCTGCACCATTTAAGGTGGAACGGGTAGATTCAAACAAGAAGCTGCGAAAAAGAAGCTAAACAGTTTTAACTTGGGTAGTATTTTTGATAAAGAGTTGTAGACTATCAAAATATCCCATATCCCAAAAATGTGCTAGAGTAGAAGATTTTGATAAGGTCACAGCTCATCAGTGCACCGGCACAGCCCGCCTTAGTATGGAAGTTCACTGGGCTCAAAACATGTTTAAACGTGCATGATAACACATTAGTAATTTATATATATATATATATATATATATATATATATAATATATATACACACACACTTTAAACAGTTCAACAGCGCAATGTATTTATGCTTACAAAAATTCTACCAAAAGACATTGTTTAGAATATATTTTTCAAAAATTAAATTACAAAGCGTATTTTCCCATTATTTGGTCTGTTGGTTCTGTATGTTGTTTGAGCAGTAATGCCACACCAGTAGGTGGCAGTCAAGCATCATGATTTCCAAAGGTTTCCAAACAATAAATAGTCTTAACATGTTTTAACGCATTAACACGCAGATAGTAAAGGTATTGCGGAGATTCCGACATGTTTCGAGCCCAAAGGCCTTCCACACCTTAGTTTCGTGTAGCAACGTCAAAGTGATGCACAGTAGCTTTAGCTTGCATGTAGCAATTAAGTAGCATTCAGTCTCTTTAACGACCTCGTAATTCAGAGAATCCAGTGGTGTTCGAGAGAAGAATGTTCACAGGACAGAAAGTATCGGATTCTGGACATTTTTATTTAACACAAAGGGGCGATAGATGCCATTGTTCAGAAACTCCTATTCATTCTGGACCATAGAGAAATAGAGACCCGGCGTTCCTAATATGGGCGTAACGAGGACCGCAGAATGATGCAGGACAATGGATTTGGTACTTTATACTGGCTAACCAATTCTAGCACAGATGGGCGGGGCTTAAATGTAAGAAATAATAGAGGAATAAAAATAATTATAATCATCATCATCATAATAGTAATATATTGTTATTATTCATCGACATGTGCAATTAATTATCTGACCAGAGTGAGACTCTCTCTGCACCCTTAAAAATGTTGGTTCTTCAACTGTTCTGTAGTAAAGACAGTGGTTCTATATAGGACCATGAACACTCAAACAACCTTGCTTTGCCATCTCTAGCTTAAACAATTCTCTGCGTGGTGAAACGGTTCTTCAGATTGATGGAGAATGTGTTGCATATGGTTCTGTGTAGCACCAGAAAGGGTCCCTCTACTGTTGTGATGTCAAGCTTATATACAACATTAGAACCCTTTTGGGTGCCTTATAGAACCATTTTCAGGAAGGTTCTATATAGAACCATATACAACATATTTAACACATAGAACACATCAATCTGAAGAACCATTTCACCATGCAAAGAACCTTTAAAGCATGCAGGAGGTTCTGTATGCAACTCGTGGTTCTAATTTGAACCGTTGACCATAGAACCTTTAAAGAACCATCTTTTTGAGAGTATAGGATTGGCCATGATGTTGGTAGTTTATACTCAGCAGCCAATCCTAGCGCAGGTGGGCGTGGCCTGGGTGGGAAAAAACAACTGAGATATAATAATAATAATAATAATAATAATAATAATGGTATATCGGCACGTGCGCTCTTTCATCTGACCAGAGCGAAACTCTCTCTACTTCTGCTGCTGGTCAGACACACTCGCGCGCACTTTTTTCCCTTCTTTTTTTGCGCGTGCGGGGTGCCCCCCCCCCCCCCTCTCTCTCTCTCTCCCTCTCTCTCTCTCTCTCTCTCTCTCTCTCTCTCACTCACTCTCTCCCTCACTCTCGCGCTGCTGCTGCTGCAACTTGAGTTGATTTCTGTGATCGATGAGAGAAGGAACGCCGCGAGAACCAGACACGCGCGCACGCGGCACACGTTCTCACGCACTCTCTCCCGCACTCGCTCGCCAATGCTCCACATGCGCGTTCTCGGTCTACCTGCGTGCTGCGTCTCGCCGTGCCGCGCGCCTTCCTCGCCGTCGCCGTCATCTTCAGCATCATCATCATCATCTTCATCATCGCCTTCATCATTTATTTAGCGGGTGATGATTCTAGCCGACGTCACACGGTGCGCGCGCCGCTCTGGCCTCCCGCGCGCCACCCTTCTTCGAGGAGGAGGAGGATGATGATGATGAAGATGAAGGAGAGAGAGATGATGAGGATGATGAAGATGTTGGACCGGTTCGGTTCTGCGTTCTTCTGAATTGGACTCGTTTGACACGCAACGCACTTGCACACGCACACGCACGCACACACGCGCACGCACACACTCGCGGCGCACACCATGCACGCGCGCCCAGGCCGCAGGGCGCTGATGCGCGTGTCCGGCTGCACCAACACTAACGGGCGCCTCGCGCGCTGCTTCCTCCACAGCGACTGCGCGCTGGAGCAGAAAACAGTGGAGCTGCAGAAGAAGCAGGAGGAGGGCTTCGGGTTTGTACTGAGGGGGGCTAAAGGTAAGACCCTGCATGCACGTGCACGCTGTACACTGACGCCAGAGACCACCCTTCAGTTGTTTTCCATAGAAGATCCACCTGCATAATGAAGCAGGAAGACAAAGTCAGTTTCCAAAAACTGATTAAAAGCTCCAGAGAAAATGTGGCTCCTAACAACCACCTGGAAGAGCTGGTCGACCCAAAACTTCCCCCATCAGATAAACAGCACTGAAAGCTTCCATCTGTGAGAGAGAGGAGAAAATCAAGCTGCTTCAGATCAGAAAACATCCACAGGTGTTTCTGTCCATCCTTCCACTGTGA
The DNA here is from genome assembly GCF_015220715.1 of Pygocentrus nattereri. Classification (NCBI taxonomy): domain Eukaryota; kingdom Metazoa; phylum Chordata; class Actinopteri; order Characiformes; family Serrasalmidae; genus Pygocentrus; species Pygocentrus nattereri. The sequence goes on along the minus strand of NC_051217.1, from coordinate 24,652,186 downwards.
GAAGACCTCTCAGTGCTGTGGGTCTGAAAGGATGTGTAGCTGATCAAGCAGAACCTCACTGAGAAAAGGAGACGGACACATCAAACAAAGAAGCTGAACAATGAACTGACCACCCCAGAGTCCAGACCTCAGCACCACTGAATGGGTTTGATCACCAACCAGCTTCTACACTGCATGCTGTCAAGTAAAATAATCTTAATTACAGTCAATAAATCTGACGTTTCTCCTGTTACCTCACTCTCTCACTAAACACGCAGATTATTGTGCCTGTTGTATTAAATGTGCTTGGAATCAGAAAAATTATCTGCCAGAAATAAAGGTACTAGACTGTCTCTGGATCGGTTCCCCTCTCGTCTCTGGGGTGGAACCCTCAAGGCTCCGTCTCATTCCCTTTAGTCAGTGAACGTAACTGAACCAAAACCCACTGAAATGATGTGTTCTAAGCTGTATTGACTCCACACACACCTCGCCTCGCCTCCAGGCTTTTATTCTACTGTTCTGTTGTAAAACATTCAGTTATGAAAAGATACAAATACAAACTTTTCACCTGGAGAAATTGATTTAAGGTTCACAATCAGACCTAAAAACCACAGTTGGAACTTTGAGGGAACATTTACACCGTTTTTACCTTGATGAGCGAAAAACGGACCTGAACAGAACCTTCATTAATAACAGTGTACAGTGAAATAAATGTACTCAATAAAGTTACTTAAAACAAGTAAAAAGTGTTAGATGTCTTCTAATAGTTAGATAATCTGCTAATAGTTAGATAAACTTCTAATAAGTGCACAACCATCTCAATTATGAGATGAAAGTGAGTCTCCTGAGAAGAAGGGAAGCTGGAATAAAGGTGGAGAGCAGAGCTTGATTTTCTCCACGCTCTGAAAGATCAAAGCTTTAAGTGCTGTTTGGTGCACATCTGATGGGGCAGTTTTGGGGTCCACCAGCTCTTCCAGGTGGTTGTTAAGAGGACCATTTTCTCTGGAGCTTTTAATCCGTTTTTGGGAACTCCTGGTTTTTTCACTTTGACTTTGTCCCTCATTTTGTAAGTGGATTTTAGACGGAAGTGGATCAGATCTTCTGTCTAATCTGCTCTGAAATGTAAACATGTTCTTCACGGCTGTTTAGACAGAAAATTATGTAAAATAAGGGGGACTCTGACTTTTGCACAATACTGTATACTTACATATATACTTGATATATACACCTCACACACACTCAGGAACAACCTATCAGGTACAAGTTATTAGGTGTGTGTGTGTGTGTGTGTGTGTGTGTGTGTGTGTGTGTGTGTGTGTGATTATTATTGATGATTTAATATCATACACCATGTCATCTGTATTAGATCAGCTACAGCTGAGTGAGTACAGAGAGAAAGGAGAGAGGGAGAGAGAGAAAGGACAGAGAAAAAGGAGAGAGAGCGAAACAGAGAGAAAGGAGGGAGAGAGAGAGAAAGGTGAGAGAAAGAGAAAGTTGAGAGAGAGACAGAGAAAGAAAGGAGGGAGAGAGAGTGAAAGGGGGAGAGAGCGAGAGAGAGAGAGAGAGAGAGGAGGGAGAGAGAGAAAGGAGGGAAAGAGAGAAAGGAGAGAGAGGAGAAAGAGAAAAGAGGGAGAGAGAGAAAGGATAGGGAGAGAGCGAGAGAAAGGAGCAAGAGAGAGAGAGAGAGAGAGAAAGAAAGGAGAGAGAGTGGAAAGAAGAGTGTGTGCAAGTTTCAGTGTATTTTTCCCCAAACACCCCCTCCACTGTAATAGTGTTCATCTCTATCTCCCTCTTGCTGTCTCTCTCTTTCTCTTTCTCTTTCTCTCTCTCTCTCTCTCTCTCCCTCTCTGTCTCTCTGTCTCTCTCTCTTTCTCTCTCTCTCTCTCTCTCTCTCTCTCACTGTGTCTCTCTTTCTCTAGCTCACTCTGTGTCTCTCTTTCTCTTTCTCACTCTGTCTCTCTCTTTCTCACTCTCGGTCTCTCTCTCTTTCTCTTTCTCTCTGTCTCTCTCTCTCTCTGTCTCTCTCTCTCACTGTGTCTCTCTTTCTCTTTCTCACTCTGTGTCTCTCTTTTTCTTTCTCACTCTGTCTCTCTCTTTCTCACTCTCGGTCTCTCTCTCTTTCTCTTTCTCTCTGTCTCTCTTTCTCTCTCTTTCTCACTCTGTGTCTCTCTTTCTCACCCTGTGTCTTTCTCTCTCTCTTTTTCTCAAACTCTGTCTCTTTCTCACTGTCTTTCTCTTTCACACTGTGTCTCTCTCTTTCTCACTCTGTGTCTCTCTTTCTCTTTCTCACTCTGTGTTTCTCTCTTTCTCACTCTCTCGGTCTCTCTCTCTCTCTCTCTCTCTCTCTCTCTCTCTCTCTGTGTGTGTGTGTGTGTGTTACAGTAGATGTTGATGTATGAGGAGTGTCAGTTTGTCAGTGCTGTTTTTTTTAGAAGGCGAGCTTCAGTCAGCAGAGAGCAGGGCCGGGGGGAGAGGGTGGGGGGTGGGAGGTGTGTGTGAGGTGAGTGGTCAAGGGTGGGCTACACCAGTGATGCTGCAGTGTTATTTGAATTGTTTCTAACTGTCAGTCCAAACCACGACTGTGTTTGTGAGAAGAGGGGATGTTTTATTATAAATTGAATGAATGAAAAGTCATTGTTCACAGTCCTGTTCTGCAGAGTGAATCATAAATCACTATAGAGAATAACAGCAATAGCTCTTGATTTCTATGGGTTAACCCTTACATTCCCAGGCACATTACATCCTTTTCTGTCATTTCATGGACCGAGTGGCTGAATTATTAATAAAATAATAAATAACAATTACATAATAAAAGTTCAGACAAGAATGAGAAGCAGCTTTAGACCCGCCGCCTCAGACCTGCTCTTCTAGAACATCAGGCTGGGTCTCATAAATGGAGTCCCTGCTTTGAGTTCTGCTCTGTTCTCCCCACAGCCGACACGCCCATAGAGGAGTTCACGCCCACTCCTGCGTTTCCCGCCCTGCAGTACCTGGAGTCGGTGGATGAGGGGGGTGTAGCCTGGCAGGCGGGGCTTCGGACAGGAGACTTTCTCATCGAGGTAAGATCAGAGCGGTTCTTCTGGTTCCTCACTGCTGCGTTCAGAGCTTCTGGTGTAAAGCTCTTCTAAAGGGGAGTTCCACTGCTTTTTCAAAATTCCAGCATAACTCAATGGTGTAATCAGAGAAATTCAGAGCAGTTTGGTGTGAAATGGTTCAGATGTCTTTATAGTGGTGGTGATGGAAACCAGGCGTTGCCATGACTACAACACAAATATAGACATTTACCATCCAGAACCACCAGAGAACCTACACGAGTCTTCTGAGTTTATATGGAAAGTTAATGATGGAAAATAGTGGAAAATCTGGAATAATCGGTTTTCTTTGGGGACTATTTTGCCGCACAGCGCCCTGCATGTCTCCCTCCACCATGAATGGAGTTTAAGTTCTCTAAACTATCATAAAGCAGCGTCTCAGTCATCAGGCAGTGAATTCAGAACCAGTTCATGTAAGAACTTTCTGTGAGGAGCTTTTAGAGGGGGACGTCTGGTTCCTATCACCACCCCTGTGGATAGTTCTGACTTGGTAAGTTTTCTAGAACAGAGAGATTCACACCAAATCACTCAGAACCGCTCTGTTTACATCTTAACCAGTTACATTTTGAAAAATCAGTGGAGTTTCCCTTTAAAAGGGATAATATTTTTAAAAATGGTCTCACTGTCTAAAATTAAGAGCCCCTGTTCTGTGGCATTTACGTTGATGTGTGATGCCTTCTGGAGCTGTGCCGGTACTTCCGGCTGATTTGCGGTTTTGTTTGGTGTTTGGATTTAGTCTGGTTTTTACTGGATGAGGCTCTATGTGGTCTGTTTATAAATACAGACTATTACTCAGTTAGCATTTTCCAGTTTGTGTGCGTTCCGTTTTCCATCTCCTGATAATTTATGAAGTTTTATGTAGCATAGGTAATTAAACTGAAATTGCTTAAGGCTGAAATGAGCCAAAATAATGAATAAATTAACTAATCAATCAAAAAATTGGCACAACCCTGAGGGAGAAGCGGCTTGGAAAATGAATGAATGAATGAATCAAGAAATCTAAGCAGAAATAAATAAATTAGTAGTAGGGGGGAAAATGATATTTGGGAAGTAAAGTTGTAAATAAGTAAATAAATCAAAACAGAAATAAATAAATGAGTACTAGAAAACTAAAAATATATACATTTGGGCAAAATTGTACATTAACAAATTTAGCAAAATTGAGATCAATAAATAACAGAAAAGTAAAAATAAATGGACTTCAGAAGATTTCCGAATATAGACTGTATGGACCAGGAGTGAAGGGCATGTTTCTAAAACTTTTGGAGTGTTTTTATACTAACTTCAGACTTTTTTTACTCCCAAACAAGTTATGAAGTTTTGTTTTTCTACGATACAGACTCTTTAAAGCTAAAGGACAGCACACCCAAATACAAAAAATTCTGAAATTCAGGTAAATATTTCAAGCATTCTATTTTAACTCAAATTGTTAAACTGATAACATAATTTAGTATAATTTGTAGCGACAAACCTTTAGACTGCTTAGTACAAGCATCACTGTCTGAAGTCTGTCAGATCTTTGATAGACTTTAAAGCGCTAGTTTACAAGCCTTACTGTCTGACCATACCTATATAATAAATGAGTGAAGGAATAAATAAATAACTAAACGAATCAAGAAATAAATAGATTTGAGAAGCAAATATAAAATGAGTGTTTGTCTTTGTGCTGGTGCACAGATGGAATTACAGTATTGCAAACTGTGGCCTGTTTTTCTTGCCCTGTTAACTGTAGGCAGAGCTTGGTGAGTGAAGCTGGTCAGACAGTCACTACAAATTATTTGTCACTACAAATTATATGAAATTATGCTATCAGTTTAACAGAAAATTGAATGTTTCTTCTTTAGCTTTAAGGAGCCTGTATCATGGAAAAACAAAACTTCCTTACTTTTTTGGAAGTAAAAAGTTTGAAGTTAGTATTAAAACATTCCACACATTTTAAAAACACGCCCTTCACTCTCTGGTCCATACAGTCCATATTTGAAAACTAAGCTTCTAAAGCAGCCTGTTCTGACCTCATTGTCATTGTTGTGATGTCATAAAAAAAACTACACACTCTGCCTCTTTAGCCTATAGCAGTTTAGCTCCACCTATTCACTTGTTATATTTACTTGAGTAAATTATCACTAGAGTATCAATACTTATACTTGAGTAAATTATTACTACAGTAACTACTTGTACTTGAGTAAATTTTCACTGCAGTAACAGTATTATACTTGAGTAAATTATCATTACAGTATCAGTACTTGTACTTGAGTAAATTATCACTACAGTATCAATACTTATACTTGAGTAAATTATTACTACAGTAACTACTTGTACTTGAGTACATTTTCACTGCAGTAACAGTATTATACTTGAGTAAATTATCATTACAGTATCAGTACTTGTACTTGAGTAAATTTTCCCTACAGTGACAGTACTTGAGTAGGGATTTTCAGTACTCTTTACACCCCTGGGTATACTGAAAGCATACTCACTTATTTTTAAGTGTACTAATGGCACTCTTGAACAAAGTGTTCAGTGTTCTGCCAGACTTTTGGACCCCACTGCAGCACTGAGTGCTGTTTATACTCGTTTCTGTGCTGTTGTCTATGATCAGCTGTGTTTGTGCTGCTGGAGCATCTCAGTAATGTGTGTAGAAAGACGAGGGTTTCACATCCTTCAGATTAGAGCCTCTCTAAAGAGGCCGTTTGCTAACAGCCCCTTCAGCTGTAGCGTGTCTGTGTTCAGCGTGATGATTAGACATAGTGCCGTCATTAGGAGAAGCACTGCGGTCCCGGTTTGAGGCTGAATGGAGAAGCAAATGAGATGGAGCTGCGTCGCTCTGTAGAGATCTGTCCTCTCCATCCTTCCCTCTGTCGCTTTATCCATCTTCCCATTGCTGCTTTTGCACAGTAGCACTCTTCTCACACTTTCACTCGCTCTTTCAGGCTCTTTCAGTCCCTCCTTCATTTTTTCTCTCCTTAAGCACCGAACACGTTGTTTATAAACGTTTATCTCAGCCAGTAAAAACTCTACAAAACACTAGAATGAATAAAGCTCAGCTATAGCTACTTTTCTCGTATCTCCGGCAGGAAACGTTTCTTGTAAAATGTCTCTCAGCGGTTGACTTTTTTTACTTTTCACTTTTTATAATGGCACCAGAGGTGCCAGATTGTAACTGCCTCACCATTTAAGGTGGAAAGGCAAAATTAGAACAAGAAGCTGGCACCTGAGAAGCGACTTTAGCTTCAGCGACTTTTTACTGTTTCACTTCCTCGCTGCAGATTAAACGTATCAGGAAACCAGCTGGAGCGATTATGAACACTAATACCTCCATTCATCTCCAAATCGATGTTCATCGTAAATCTCTCTCTTTGCCATTTTACGAGCTACTAGCTGAGTGAGTCTGTTGTCTGTGTTGCTGTGGTGATCAGCAATCTGCACTGATCTTCAGGGTTAAAGGGTGAATCAGCAGTTCCCCTGGATCAGATAAACCAGGTATCAGATGATAACTGCAAATAGCACTGGGCTTCTTCATGGAGAGCTGTTTGTAAATAAACACAGTGACACAGGGATTCAAAATGGTGTTTTAAATCGGGGGTGCTAAAACGTTAAGCAGCATGTGATGATAACGATGATGTCACGCAAATGACACCACCCAAAAAGTACCTGCTCTGTGAGGGTCCATGGGAGTCCTGACCACTGAAGAACAGGGTAATAAAGGTTTTGTAGCTTTTGGAGCATGTCTGAATCACTGTTTACTGTTATATTTACATTAGTCTAAGTTTCTGTCTGTGTGCTGGTGGTTGTTATGCAAAACAGCATGTTTTCCTCTCATTGAGAGTTCCTCACATTTGTGTGAGATAAATGGATAATAGTGGATGAAAGCCGAGAGCCTCAGTAAAACAGATCTGTCTGCGTGATGTAAGACACTACGACAGTGCACAGCACAGCATAAAACATTCATGTACTGCGTGATTGTGCAAGTGCACGTGTGCATGTGCCCAAACGTGCATGTGTGCATGTGCACGTGTGTGTGTTGTGTGTGTGTGTGTGTGTGTGTGTGTGTGTGTGTGTGTGTGCACTGTGTGTGCACTGTGTGCAGCATGTATCTTACACAGCTGACTGAGCGTGCTCACTTAGTGGTGATGACGTAACATTAGAGTTGATCGCGCTGTTTCTCGGCTACATCGTTCAGAAATTAAAGCCATAGATTGGTGAAAAGTCTAATTAACCCAGTCCCCCACCCCCTTCCCTCAGATGAATCCAGATGAGATTTTAATTACTCATCTTTATTAGGGTAGATGTGTTTGTGAAGCGTGGATGCATATGTTGCTTTGGTGGGTTGGTGGGTTTATGTTAGTCCACACTCTTGTTAATGTGAGCTGTTGTTTTGTCTGGATTGGAAGCAGTGTGCATTTATAGATGTGACGTGGCGGTCATGGTGCCACATAGGCCTCGTGTAACCTGCTGTGACATCATAAAACATTCACCCATCACCAGACATTTGTGCCCAGGAGCCGATAACTAGGTGATCCGATGCCTCAGATGGAGCGCAGCTGTACATGCTCAGCTGTGAAAAAGAATTAGTTAATATGATAGTTGAGTAGTTTTGGATAATTAGCACATCTCACCAACCTTTGTGTATTAATGTCACACCCAGACTCAAAAAGAAGGTCCAGCTGGACTTTTAGGTTTCAGATGATCTCAAAATTGGGTGATGCTAGAATTAAGAGACCCTTATTAGGTTCACAACTGGAAATTTCACCTCCATATTTAACCCATGCATGCAGTGAAACACCACATACACACTAGTGAGCACAGACATACTAGGGGGCAGTGAGCACACTTTCCCGGAGTGGTGGGCAGCCCCATCCACGGACACCTCAGTCATATACGGTCGGCTCTGGGGATCGAACCAGCAACCTTCTGGTCCCCATGCCCAGAATGTAGACAGACACACGAATCCATCAGTTCCACACGGCAAGAGATGAGCCCCTCTTCATAGGCTCATAACTCCGGATGTGATTCTCGTAGGATCTCATGATAAGATGGAATGGAAAGGGCGGCTCTATGGATTCAGGAAGGGTTTGAACTGGATTTCTGAGCTGGATCCTCACAAAGACACAGATACAGAAACAGAGCGTTTGATGCTTGGGTGAGTTTGTGGTGCAGTGTGTAGCACTTTCACATCACAGCAAGAAGGGGCTGGGTTCAATTTCATGGCTGGGTGATCAAGGTCCTTTCTGTGTGATGTTTGCATGTTCTCCCCATGTCCAATTTCCTCCCACAGTCCAAAACATTTGACGTTTTCCTTTCATCTTTAATAAGTGCATGTGAAGTACAACCCCATTTCCAAAAGTTGGGACGCAGTGCAAATTGTAAATAAAAACAAATTGCAATGATGTGCAGATCATTTAAACACTGTATTTCATTGAAGATACTACAAAGACAACAAATCAAATTTTGAAACAGAGAAATTTTGTTTTTTGAAAAATATTTGCCCATTTGGAATTTGATGCCAGCAAAACATTCCAAAAAAGTTTGATGGTTTATTGGCAACAGGTCAGTAACATGATTGGGTATAAAGAGCATCTCAGAGAGGCAGAGTCTCTCAGAAGTAAAGAGGAGGATGGGTCACCACTCTGTGAAAGAGTACACTATCAAATAGTGCAATAGTTCAAGAAAAACATTTCTCAACTTAAAATAGCAAAGAACTTCTGCTTTTCATCGTCTATAGTACATAATATCATTAAAAGTTTCAGAGAATCTGGAGAAATCTTTGTATGTGAGGGAAAAGGCCAAAAACCAGTATTTGCTGGCTGTGATCTTTGGGCCCTCAGGCAGCACTGCATTGAAAACAGACATGATTCTGTAGTGGAAATCACTGCATGGGCTCAGAAACACTTCTGAAAAACGCTGTCTGTGAAAACAGTTCATCACTGCATCCACAAATGCTGTTAAAACTTTAAAACACAAAGAGGAAACCAAATATAAACAGGATCCAGAAACCAAAGATTTAGTACATTATGAAATGAAAAATACAACAAATGAGCCCCTGAACTGATGATCAGCTGAAATCCTGTATTAAACCAGAACAGAAAACATTTCACTTTCTGAACTACAGCAGCATCTCCTCAGTTCCCAAACACTTACAGAGAGCTGTTAAAGGAAGAGGTGATGAAACACAGTGGTAAACAGGCCCCCGTCCCAACTTTATTGGAATGTGTTTGTTGGCATCAAATTCAAAATAGGCTTATATTTTTCAAAAAACAATAAAATTTCTCAGTTTCAACATCTGATTTGTTGTCTTTGTAGTATTTTCAATTAAATTAAATCATTTAAATCATTTGCACATCATTGCAATTTGTTTTAATTTACATTTTGCACAGCATCCCAACTTTTTTGGAAATGCGGTTGTGCATTCTCCTGAATCTGCAGTGTGATTTTGTGTGTAATTTTAGATCGGATTACTTGTAGTGATCATGTAAACAGAGATTTTTATCAGATTGTTGAGTAGAGTGAGAATAAACACCTCAGTCTTAATCTGTAATCGGAATGTATTCAATTGGAATGGCGAAACTCTTTGCATGGAAACACAGTCAATGTGAAGAATGCTGTGAGTGAAACGGACTTGAGCACTTTTGCGTACATAGAGATTCATTTCTGAATTTGGTTCAGTATGGTTGAAGAACAGGCCTGCTGCCTTCATTTCAGTCAAAATCTCCCTCCAAATCAAATCCAGAAAATGTGCCCAAATCAAAAAGTTACAGTTCCATCACTGTGCATCCCCCTCGATCTGTTTCTGTCCATGTTTGTTTACCTTCCCTCGTGTGTCTAGCCATGCACTTCTGTTGTTGTGTTTGTTCCTCTCCTTCCTTAACAGTCTTATAGATTATAAAAAGGCACACTGGTTCTTGCAGGTTCTTTTGGGCTATTGAAATATTGGGGATCCATACTAAACGATTAGGGATCACATATTACTCGCCTTTTCAGCTGCTGCTGAACCAAATGGTACTTGCTGAGCTCACTGAACTCTCGCAAACTCATGCAAACTCTCGCGTTCTCCCGTTACTAGGAGACGCAAATAAACAAATGTGTAGCGGCTGCTGCTGTTTTCTGCACTGACACAGTAAAGAAGCAGCAGGTAAACATGTTTAAGTGGATCGTGCGTTTAAATTTAATGGGATCAGTTTGGTACTTTTAGTTTTAACAGAGTGTACATAAACTCGATTCTATCTTAAGCTCAGATCAATAAAAGCTTCGATCCACACCTGAGTGATCATTTTTCTTTGTTTACCTGCTGTATTTTCTTCTTTTGTGCTCTCACAGTTGTTGCCCAGTTTACAGTAGATTACAGTCAGATTCGGGTTGGAAAAACTCAGACTGGTCTGAAACACAATCGGGAGGCAGTAAATCCGAGTCTGCGTCCCTCAAACACGTCTTGACTCTCTCCAGCTGTGGAACCCGACTGACCCAAACATCTGCAGACTAGAGCTGACCAGCTCAGACTCGGGCTGAGAATCAGGGCTACAGCTTTAGTCTGTAGCCCTCTCATTAGCATCAGGTGTTTCTCGTCTCCTCTCAGTGTATTTACACTTCAGACTGCAGGTGAATTAGATTTGTTTCCCAAATAAGATCTTTTGAGTCAACTGTTCGGTCTGTTATTCGCAAGTGATCAGATCGGATTTGTGTGTCCAGACATCTACAGTCTATCTGCATGGGTTGCCATGGTAACAGCATAGGCATCAGTAACTACATAGCTACGTCGGTGATTAAGGTTTCAAACGCGGATGCAGGAGAGATGGAGGAGCATCATCTTGCCCTCCAAATGCGTCAAAACTCTCTTCATAATCATAAATGTTTGGAGCTCTTCCGGAATCCAAGCACTTCATCACTCTGGATTTGACATTGTTGTTGTTTGTTGTGTTGTGAGTGACGCTAACGACACTTTGAGCTCTGATTTGAGCGTCCAGAGCCTCCAGGCTGAGACGCATCAGTAAATATCGGATTGGAATTGCATTTCAAACCAACCCCAAATTGCAAAAATCTGATTTTTTTTTTCTTTTCACATTGTCAAAAATGAATCTGGATACAGTCTGGATTTATGAAAATCAGATTTGGGCTGGCAGTCTGAACAAGGCCTTTGTCTTGCTTTGCTTATGCAATCCATTTTTTCCTGTTGCTGCTTCTAGTCTTTATTTGTCTTCCTCTGTAAAGGTTTGTTTTTCTCCTGTTTGGTTTCCCTTTGTTCTTCTGTTTCATCATTGACTTATCTACTCTCTCATCTGCTGATCAGTTACTGGACTTTGACTTAAATAAAAGCACTCGCAGTTCTGTCCAGCCTCACCATCTCCTCCGTTACTCGCTGACAGAGGCAGAGCTGTGATGCATCTATCTGCTCTCAGGATGCTGAAAGTACCCGAGCATTTATGAACTGTATTTTTATCCTTGGTCAGGGCTATTTTTGTGAGGAGTTCAGTACAGTAGTTCTCCTCAGGTCCAACACAAGCTGAAGAGGTCTTACTCTCTCTGTCTAAAGCTTGGCCTACAGTACATGATTGTTTGCCTGATTTTAGCCCCACTTTGCCCCAGTTTTTAACAATCTGAAGTGATTTTCCACACTGTAAAATTTGGCTCGTCAGATCTTCTTAAAAATTACTTCATATGGTAACAAGTAAATTAATTACTTTTATTCAATGGACTAATATCTCATATTCTAGTGTATAGGAGTGTTTATTGAGGTCATTTATGGACTAATATCCTATTCTAGTATCGATTATTGAGGTTGTTTTTGGACTAATGTCTCCTATTCTAGTATATAGGAGCGATTATTGAGGTTGTTTATGGACTAATGTCTCCTATTTTAGTATATAGGAGCATTTATAGCGGTTGTTCATAGACTAATATCTCCTAGTGTACAGGAGTGATTATTGAGGTTGTTTATGCACTAATATCTCCTATTCTATTGTATAGAACTGATTATTGAAGTTGCTTATGGACTAATATCTCTTACTCTAGTGTATAGGAGTATTTATTGAGGTTGTTTATGCACTAATATCTCCTTTTTTTAGTGTATAGGAGTGTTTATTGAGGTTGTTTATGGAATAATATCCTTGTTATTTTTACCTTGTATTGTAAAGCACATTGATCTGCATTGTTAATGTAAGTGCTATGTAAATAAAGGTATTATTATTATTATTATTGTAGTCTATAGGAGTATTTATTGAATATCTCCTAATTTACTGTATAGAATAATATCTACTGCTCTAGAGCAGTGGTTCTCTGCTCAGGAACCCCTAAACAGATAGAAATTGAACAACAATATGGATGGTCTATGGATTCCTGAGGACCTTTGCGCTACTGTGTACTGAAAGGGTCAAGAGTTTCTTTAAAGTGAAAATGACATTAAAAAACAAATTACATTTCTGATAACTGTTTAATTAGTATGATAATTAGTGAAATAATCATATCGCCCAGTCCAGCGTTAAGGCACGTCTCCACTTGCTGGATGTACGTCTAGCACTGTCTGCTTCCGTGATTTATATAGACACATCTGCCGACCCACACAGTTGCAGCACTAATACTGGATTTACCCATCGGCGCCATGCAGTGTTTATGCGATATGTTGTGTATTATTAGCCACAGGAAATATTCAGAGTGAACAAGAACATTCTCCCCACATAAACCTCTGTAATTTCTCACTTCCTACCAAATTTCTCTCATACTGTAAGCCACTGGCTGTGTGGATGCACTGTAACATCATTATGGTTACTCTGTTGAAGTGTAAGACATTCTGAGTGGTAATTTCATTAGAAGTTGTCAAGTATTGATGAGAGAGCTGTCTGTGCTGCTGACTTTGGTTGAGCTGTTGGCCACAGTGATTTATCTGGGTGAAGATTGTGTGAGCTGAACAATGTTCTGTGGTGGGTGTACTTCTTTACTCATGTCTGCGTTATTCAGAGAAGAAAAAAAGAAACTTCCACTGGCTCCATATAAGAATGAACCAAAATGGTTGTTTATTCCTGACTGTACATGTTATAAAATTAAATTAAAACAAAACTTTCAAACCATGGTTAGGTTCTTCCAAATATGAGATGCAACACGATCCGTATCGCTAAACACGGTAAGAAAACTGTGTTGCTACCAGTATCCTACTGCTGTTCACTTAAAACTACCTAAAAACCTGTCCAACTCCAGCACTGTAGCTGCTTAGCTCTTAAAGTGACAGTGCACCTAATTTCTGAACATAAACAAATGGAGCCTGAAGACATTTGTATCTACATAATCAGTACAAACAAATGGAGCCTGAAGACATTTGTATCTACATAATCAGTACAAATATTGCTTTTGGCATCTTAATACTATGTTAAGCAGCAGTATAGAATGCGGAAGAACATTTTGTAATGCTGGTTGTGCTTCAGATCGCCACAGGTGGATGAATCTGATGCTTGTGAGTGCATTAAAGAGTACTGAAGTTATTTCAGAAGAATTCAGTTAAAGAAGTGAGAGAAGGACGTGTTTTCTGACAATGTGAGTGAATGATCTACTACTGTCATCACATCTTCATGCTGATTTTGTGATCATTTGAGACCTAAACATCAAGCAGGACCTTCTTTTTGAGTCTGCGTGTGTATGTTAATACGTAAAGACGTACGATGTGGTGTGAAAAACCCGACTTCTCTGACTTTTAGTCAGGCTTTCAGGCTTTACAGGGCGACTCACAGTGCACACTGATTTCTATCACTACCCCTTTTGATTCGGTTCTTGGGGCAAGGTGACACTCGAAAATAAGGGATAGATGTATAAAATAGAAATGGGATTGGAGATAATTGTGTGTTCAATGTGTTTGATTGGCGATAAGAAAGGACCCTTCCTTTCTTTAAGGGATCAGCTAAGACTGTTAGATGAGATACTAAAACAGATTAGTTTTTGCATGTCTTTGGAGCTTGTGTCACAGTTATGAGCAGGTACAGCTGTTGTCCAGAAAGTTGGAGCACTAAATAGAGAAAGTTATATACTGTGGAGTTGCTTAATGGTGTTGCAGATGGGAGTTCAGTCAGTCCATCTGTGTCTAATTTAAGGGTTCTGCCTGTTCTACAGGTTCAGGTAATCATTGAGGACAGTGCTATCGATATTATTTTTTTAATATGGCATCCCACAGGGCTTTGTTTTAGGGCCCTTACAGTTTTCCCTTTATTAACAGCCTTTTGGACATATAAACATAAGCATTTTCTTTTCATGGTTAACCCGAAGATGCTCAGTTAGTCAGCTCGGCCAGATTCAGTCACACAGTTACACTTAATGGAAGAAAACGAGTGTTCCTGTTTTGTCCACTTGAAATAATGTTTGATTTTATCCAGATTTTATCCAGATATATGCTAACCCTACAAGACGCTGAGAAATGACATGCTTTCATAACTACTGGATCAGACCACTGTCATGTGTTGCTGGCTCTGTTGTCTCTCTAAAATGAGTATCATCAACATAAACAGGAAAGGCAATATTGTGTTTACTGATTATGTGTTAATAAATAAGATGTAAATAAAAGCAGAACAGTAAGGACCCTAAAACAGAGCCCTGTGGGACACCATATTATAAATGAAGTGTTTTATCTTTCCTATGTTTTGCTTATTTTCTGTGTGTGAGGTCCAAACTCAAGCTATAATGCAGAGGTTTCTAATAAAGTGGCCGGCTTAGCTTGCAGTGGGCCAGAAAAGAACACTAGACACAGTGTACAGTCTAAAGAGTGAGGTGACACTGAAGGATTCTGTTACCTGCTCTTAGTTCAAGTGCACCACTATCTGCTTACACCAGCACTCCAGGAGAGTTTGGCCTGTAATGCACTGTGTACTTCTGTCTGTTGAAGTGATGCAGTGCTGTTATTGCACACGTTTCTTCATCTGTACCTGTTTATTTATTTTTATGCATGTAGTAAAAACGAATGTATGGTTCTATATAGAACCCTGAGCACTCAAAAAACCCTTTGCATGATTAAAGGGTTCTTAGTCTTATAAAAGCGTTCTTCAGATTGATGGAGAACGTGCTATAGACGGTTCTATATGGAACCTTTTTGAAAATGTCAGGAAAATGTCAAAGAACCCTTTTCAAATAGGTTCTAAATAAATGCTTTAATCATGCAAGGGGTTCTTTGAGTGTTCAGGGTTCTATATAGAACTGTTTTCTTTACTGATGAACCTATGAAGCACCATTTTTTACGTGTGATAGGCTATATATAGTACATGAAAACAAAAGAAACATCCATCAGATTGTCAATGCTGTGGCTTGCTGGTTGATGGCAATTCTGCTTTTGCTGTAATACAAATCAACAACAAATATCAGCAATAAAAATGATTAAAAGATTAATAATAACTTGATAATTTGTGTTAAAAACATCCTGAGAAGCTAAACGTCCCCAGACATTTGTCAGGCAGTGTGTGTGGATCTCCTGCAGAACCTTCTGAACCAGACTGAAAAGCCTCCAGTGAACTCAGGAGTACCAGCAGGCCTGCGAGGTTACTGGCGTTCAGGAGCGTGCTGCCGTTTCAGGCTTACGGCTTTGATGTAGTAACAGCACACACATACTCTTACGCTCCTCTAAAAATAACTGCAACACTGATGTGCTGTACCGTTCTGAATAATTGAGTGAACCAGAGGCTCTGAGTGCTGTTTTATTCCTCTACCTCCTCAGAGCTGCCCTTCAGCACGGCCACTTCAGGTCAGCTGGCCTTTTCAGAGTACAGGGACGCGAAAGAGAGTCTGGAGCCGCAGTCCATTCCACAGTGTCCTGAAGCAGTACTGTTCTACTCCCACCACCAGGGGGCGCAAGCCAATTGTTATGGGGAGCCTTTTTGATATAACCACCTTGAGAGCCACAACATTTCATGTGCATTTTATTTTACTGTCTTGGCTGTGAATATGTCATCATATGTGCTAGCTAGTGTCCTAGTATAGACTAAAAAATATAATATAAACAAAAACACAGACTTACTTTAAGCTTTAAGCTCAGCACTAGCTGCTTTTCTCGCATCTCCAGCAGTAAACTTATCCTCAAAAGTAGAAGAATTTCTTGAAAAATGTCTCTCAATATTCAACTTTTTACGAGGCTGAAGTCGCTTCTCATTCTCCAGCTGATGTAACAACTGCACCATTTAAGGTGGAACAAGAAAATTAGAACGAGAAGCTGGAGAATGAGAAGTGACTTCAGCTTTGCGACTTTTTAGTTTAGTTTAGTTTCAGTTTCTCACTGCAGATTAAATGTATCAGGAAACCAGCTGGACTGATACATAAACACTAATAAGTCCATTCGTCTCCAAATTATCAATGTTTGACTTAAATCTCTCTCTTTGCCGTTTCCTTAGTTACTACCTTGGCCAGAGACTGTTGTCTGTGTTGCTAAACTCCAGAGTTTAAGACCATTTACTGTTAGACTGTGTTGAACAATCAGCAGAGCTTTATTTTACTGATTATTTTATTATTACCTACTAATCTAATTCAGCTGTGGAGCTGTTGTTGCTGCGGCTTATAGCACAGCAGTGTAGCGCAGTATGCCAAATAATGAAAAACAAAATTGTATTCATGGATTTTGATTATTTAAGTATTTTTTTAAATATAGCACTACTAGTTCTTTTTTCCTTAATAAGATGTGAAAAAGATAAATATTGTGACATATTGTGTGTTGCGAAAATTTCTTGAAGTATCATTATATTACATTTTTGCCCACCTCAACATTCCACATAAAACTCAGAAGACGTGTAGGGTCAAATTACCGAGTCAGAACTGTTCACAGTGGTGGTGAAAGGAACCAGACGTCCCCCTCTAAAAGCTCCTCACAGAATGTTCTTACATTAAATGGTTCTGAATTCACTGCCTGATGACTGAGACGCTGTTTTATGATAGTTTAGAGAACTTAAACCCCATTCATGGTGAGGAATATATGCAGGGCGCTGTGTGGCAACATAGCCCCCCCCCACTATTTATTACAGAGGATGTGTGTTCAAATAGCTGCTCTAATAATAATAGTAATGGGTTATTATTATTTCTAAAAAATAATAATAGTAATAATAATAATGTTTATGATGAAGTAAGAAGTAAGTTATATACTTTTTTTAAAAATGTGGTCAGCTGTATTTCCTGCACATGCTCAGTGGCATCTCTTTACACGCTGCTTTTCACCTCTAAAGCCCTGACTCCTCTGTATGATGGCTGTTGCTAGGGTGACTGTTGCCGTGCGTCCTCATTAGAGATAGGATGAGAGGCATCTCAGCGCTGCCAGTGTGGGTCTCCCTTCATTCAAGATCTATTCCATGTAGAAGATCAGCCAGGATGCATTTACTTAGTTTTAGCTCTGGAGCTACAAGGCAAATGCAACCAATGCTTATTGCTCACCAATTAGAATCCACCTAGTCTCATAAGCCGGACTTCTGACTGTAGTTTGAGCATCTGGTGGGTTTGTTGCTTAACATAGTCAAAACCTGCCTCTTTTGCAGAAATGGGGCCATTTGACTGGCATGACAACTGAGCAATCAGACATTGTTTTGGCATTGCATCTCACTGATCTCCGCATATACGTCCACCTCCTCATCGCTCCTCAACGTTACATATACAAATATTATTTTTAGTTATAAAAATGAAAAACAACAGAGTTAGTTAAGATCAAAGAGGTAAAATAGAAAATAAAAATAAAATAATAGTAATGATAAAAAGTTAAATGATAAAAATAAATAAAATAATTGACCACTTTTAAAAATAATAAAGCAACCAAGAAAACCAATAAAATAAACCAAAATAAAAACTACAACTAAATCTGTTGTGTGGAGGTGTTCAGTATGTCTAATATTGTTTATGTGGTTTCTGACACCTTATGACTCACTGTTACCTATAAACTTGTACTAAAGTACACTATATTTCCAAAAGTATTCAGTCACCCATCCAAATCATTGAATTCAGACGTTCCAGTCCCTTCCATGGCCACAGGTGTATAAAACCAAGCCCCTAGGCCTGCAGACTGCTTCTACAAACATTAGTGAAGGAATGGGTCGCTCTCAGGAGCTCAGTGAATTCCAGCATGGTACCGTGATCGGACGCCACCTGTGCAACAAGTCCAGTCATGAAATTTCCTCACGACTAAATATTCCACAGTCAACTGTCAGTGGGATTATAATAAAGTGGAAGCGATTGGAAACAACAGCAACTCAGCCAGGAAGTGGTCGGTCGCGTAAAATGACAGAGTGGATGCTGAGGGGCATAGTGCGCAGAGGTCGCCAACTTTCTGCAGAGTCAATCACTACAGACCTCCAAACTTCATGTGGTTTCAGATCAGCTCAAGAACAGCGTAGAGAACTTCATGGAATGGGTTTCCATGGCCGAGCAGCTGCATCCAAGCCTTACATCACCAAGCACAATGCAAAGCATGGAATGCAGTGGTGTAAAGCGCCGCCACTGGACTCTAAAGCAGTGGAGACGTGTTCTCTGGAGTGACCAATCACGCTTCTCCGTCTGGCAATCCAATGGATGAGTCTCGGTTTGGCGGTTGCCAGGAGAACAGTACTTGTCTGACTGCATTGTGCCAAGTGTAAAGTTTGGTGGAGGGGGGATTATGGTGTGGGGCTGTTTTTCAGGAGTTGGGCCCGGCCCCTTAGTTCCAGTGAAAGGAACTCTTAATGCTTCAGCACCAAGAGATTTTGGACAATTTCATGTTCCCAACTTTGTGGGAACAGTTTGGGGACGGCCCCTTCCTGTTCCAACATGACTGCACACCAGCACAAAGCAGGTCCATAAAGACATGGATGAGCCAGTTTGGTGTGGAAGAACTTGACTGGCCTGCAGAGTCCTGACCTCAACCCGATAGAACACCTTTGGAATGAATTAGAGCGGAGACTGCAAGCCAGGCCTTCTTGTCCGACACCAGTGTTTTTACCTCACAAATGCGCTTCTGGAAGAACAGTCAAAAATTCCCATAAACACTCCTAACCCTTGTGGAAAGCCTTCCCAGAAGAGTTGAAGCTGTTATAGCTGCAAAGGGTGGGCCAACATCATATTAAACCCTATGGATTAAGAATGGGATGTCACTCAAGTTCATATGCATGTGAAGCCAGACGAGCGAATACTTTTGGAAATATAGTGTATGTTAGCATAGCTAAACACAGCTAACTGTGCTTGTCTTTAAGTGTGAATGGGACCTTTTCACAGGAAACGGAAGTGTGTAAAAACAGTTCAGTTGTTACCTCCAGACAGTTAGTAAGTTCAGAAATACAGGCGCTCGTATTTCTTCAGCCACCACAGAAAGGTAAGTCACTTTATCTTTGCCATAGTTGCCAAGACAGAAATTCAAGGATGAGTCTAGAACTGTTGGAGAACCAAACATTGTGGGAGTATAGACTAAATTCTCAGCTGTCAGAGCACAGTAATGTCAGCTACGTCTACAGATAGATAAACCGATGGAGGTGAAAATAATGTTAGCTGGAGGTGTTGAAACAGCTTGTTAACAATAAACTAATTGGCAAAAAGTTAAACATGCAAACATTTCAGCAGGGGGCACTGGGTCGACAGGGTCCGCAGTGCCACTATAGATGTTTTACACAAACACCAGCTCCAGTGAACAAACATCTGCCCCCTGCTGAGCTCTCACTCTCTCAGATACCAAAAGCTTTAGAGGGAGGAAATGAAAACTGTTCCTCTGAAAGCGGCTGCAGCAGCAACTTTAAAGCACAAACTGCGCGTTAACGTTACTCAGCGGCGCTGAAATGCAGACACAGAGGGTCTTTTACTCCAGATGACCAAGTTTATTCCTTTAGTAACTGGACAAATTCATTTTTCCTCTGCTCAACATCAGCTGACAAACCCCTGAAACTGGGATGAGGCTGTTTTTACTTCAAACTCGAACACTTGAGTGATCTGAACACGCTCTACTCATCATCGCTGTTATTGTAAGTGCTTTAGTGGAAGCAGCCTCACCTGCAATTAGAACTTCCAGCAGAAAAAATGTAGAGATGTGGCCAGTTTGTCTGTGCGTCTGTAAAGTTTCTGTCCACTGATTGCTGTGCTGAGGTTTCTGTGCAGTTGTGTCAGTTTTCCTCTGTTCTTTGATGCAGCTGAGGGAACTCAGATCTGTGAACTGTTTGATTGGTGAAGTAAACTCTGACTTAATGGGTTGATGTGTTAATGACTCAGTCATCAGCATCCGCTATGTGTCATCTGGACTGTGGAAGCATCGTGATGACAGTGTTGGAGACAGACTGGAGCGTAGATTCTCTCCCCTCCCCAGCACATTTGGACATAGCGTACTGTGCGAAAGTTTTAGACACCTAAGAAAATTATATTCATGTCTTTTTTTATAAGGTTTCCATAATTAACTGGTTAAGTTGTAAACAGAGTGATTCAGAGTGGTTTGGTGTTCTAGAGAAACTTACCGAGTCAGAGCTGTTCACAGTGGTGGTGATGGGAACCAGACGTCCCCCTCTAAAAGCTCCTCACAGAAAGCTCCTACATGAAATTGTTCTGAATTCACTGCCTGGTGACTGAGATGCTGTTTTATGATAGTTTTGAGAAGATTTTGGCCTTAAACTTCATTCATGGTGGAGGGATACATGCAGGGTGCTGTGAGGCAAAATAGTCCCCAAAGAAAACTGATTATTCCAGATTTTCTATTATTTTACCATCAACATAGGGCTGAGCAGTATGATGATTTTTTATTTTTATCACAATATATTCTGTCACAATATAATATAGTATACTTTTCTTTACATAACACAGATGTTGGCAACACTGATAGAACATTGTCCAACTGCATGTTTCATTATAAACAGAGCAAAATTAGTCCCATTTAGTGCAACAGTATTGCCAAATATTGAATTGACATCTGAAAAAATAAATACTGTGACATAATGTGTATCATAAAAATGTCTTGAAGTATTGTTATATATTTCCCATATTGCCCAGCTCTATTTAGACATAGCTTTGTAAAAAGGTTGTAAAAAGAAATTCCATTAAGTGGTTAAATAGAGTCGTTCAGAGCGGTTTGGTGTGAAACGCTCTGTTCTAGATAAACTTACCGAGTCAGAACTGCTCACAGTGCTGGTGATAGGAACCAGATGTCCCCCTCTAAAAGCTCCTCACAGAAAGTTCCTATATGAAATGGTTCTGAATTCACTGCCTGATGACTGAGACACTGTTTTATGATAGTTTAGAGAACTTAAACTCCATTCATGGTGGAGAGAGACATGCAGGGCACTGTGCAGCAAAATAGTCCCCAAAGAAAACTGATTATTCCAGATTTTCCACTATTTTCCATCCTCAACATTCCATATAAACTCAGAAGACTCATGTAGGTTCTCTGGTGGTTCTGGATGGTAAATAAAATGTCTATATCTGTGTCATTTCACACCAAATTGCTCTGAATCAATTAATTATATATGAAGTGTTGCTTTACAGTCTGTAATTCAGCTTCATGTAGTGCTAAACCAACTGTCTTTTTTTTGGCCAGTTTAGGTAACGCAACCCTTCAGTGGTAGGCAGACGTCTGGCTTGTGAGACAAGTGCAGTGCTAATTAATGCAGTATAAGCTTCTATTACTTGTTAACTACTTTATCATAATAGTTGCCAAATATGGGGGGGGGCTTAGACCAACTTAGATTTTTGTTTGAACTATCACTTTAACGTCTGAAGCTCTGTGCTGCTTGTAGTGTCCTTGCAGTCTCCACACCCAGAATATTTCCAGTTTCCGCTTGCTGAGATTCTAAATATAGAATTGCTGTGTTATTGTGGAAGCAGATATTCAAGCCTTCTTTCTGTGGATTTTGGTGTGTAGCGTGCGTGGCTCTGCCGGCGGTAATTAAAGCTGTGCTTGTGTAATTTAGCTGGCTGTATTTTTAGCCGCTGTGCGAGGTGTCAGTGAAGATGCAGGTATTTGATGTTAAGATGTTTCAGTGTTTCTGTCTCTCAGTGATGCTGCACTCGTGTCTGTGGAGTCTCTTTCAGTTCTGTCTGCAAAGGCATGAATCATCACTGCCTGACTTTAACACTGCGTCACAGTGCACACTCATATATAATGATATCTCTGTTGAAGGCGGCTTTAAAGGACAGTGAGTTTATCTGTTTATATACACACTCAAACACACACACACACACACACACAGACTTTTACACACTGTGGGGGACACTAAGTTGTTACCATGGAAATAGCTGTAGCAAAACCACAGATATTGGTGTAACAAAACCATGGCAATATGTCTAACCATGAAAATAGGTACAGTGCAGCATCAGTGGGTGTGGTATACCCGTATAAATGAGCGTAACAAGAACATGGGTCAAGATACAGTACATCCATTGGAAACTGTAGCATAAACACAGCCATGGGTGTAACATAACTAGTGGGTGTTCAGTAACCATGGAAATGGGTGTAGCATAACCATGGAAATGGGTGTACAGTAACCATGGAAATAGGTGTTGTGTAACCATTGGAATGGGTGTGGCATAACCAGGGAAATGGGTGTAGCATAACCATGGAAATGAGTGTAGCATAAAAGTAGAAATGGGTGTAGCGTAACCATGGAAATGGGTGTACAGTAACCATGGAAATGGGTATAGTATAACCACGACAATGGGTGTTGCGTAACCACAGATATGGGTGTATAGTAACAATGGAAATGAGTGTTGCATAACCATAGAAATGGGTATAGCACAACCATGGACATGGCTGTAGCATGACCACAGAAATAGGTACAGTACCCCTGTGGAAATGGGTGTAATGTAACCATGAGTGAAGTTGTAACCATGGCAATGTATGTAACATAACTATGGAAATATCCCAGTACATCTATGGAAATGGCTGTACTGTAGCTGTGTGTGTTGAGTCCTCCTGGCTGTAGACAGGAGACAGTAGATTATAATGTAACAGAACAATGTGTTTATCACAAACAACGTTTAAGAGGAGCAGCTCTGTGACCGGCAGGCTCTGTTTCAGATTATACCTTTAAACCAAAGCACTTCTATGTGTTCAAATCAATCTCCACATGTTTCAAGCTGCAGAGTTCACACACTGCTGCTGACCCACTGAGCACGAACATTACTGACGTCTTCCTAAACCAGCACAACACACACACACAGCTCAGCTGCTCCAATAACACACTGTACGCTTCGCTTGTGGATTTGACAGAGAGATTAATATGAGTGTTTAGGGGCGAGAGTTTTGGCATTATCAAACCCATTCATCACTGCTCACTCGCTTTCTCTCTCTCTCTCTCTCTCTCTCTCTCTCTCTTTTCTCCCTGTGTAAAATCACTTCAGTAACGGGAAACTGTCCTGTGTTAGCTGTCATGCTGCTGGCACCAAGTCTGCATTGTAGGGCCGTGTAGGATCTAATGCTTTAGAAAACGTACTGTAAGGTTTTCTACACTGTCCGTGCAGCTCTGAGGAAAACTTTCCGGGGTTGTCAGGATTTCATATGAGCCATAAAGAGCTCCTTCTTATGAAGTGGATGGCTGATGTCACTCAGTATCTGGTCAGAGACAGGCAGTACAGCTGGATTTACAGTACTAGCTAACTTATTTATATAAGTGTTTCTTCCTGTGGAAGCATTTTTGTCCAGCTACACTGCACCTGTTTTCATGACTACGCTATGCTCAGTTCCAAAATCACATTCCCGTTGCTAAGAGCTGTTCTTGTCCAGAGCGGATTACATTTTGATCATTTTACGCAGGTAGGTGAAGTTAGTGTTAGGAGTCTTGCCCAAGGACTGTTATTGGTGTAGTGTAGGGTGCTTGCCAAGGTGGGGATTGACCCCCAATCTACAGCGTAGAAAGCAGTGGTGTTACCCACTACACCATATCATACCCACTTCCATGGTTACACTTTACTACAGAGCCCTGCTGATGACATATAAATAAAAATAATGCATGACCACGACCCTTGGGAATGAGATTATTAAGTCAGGGCCACAACTAAGTAAGGAATGGGAACGAGATCATGTCTTACTATGTTACCTTACCAGTCACAGAGTCACATTACCAGGTTGAAGTGGCACAAAAAAATCAGATTTTCTGCCCTGATGTGGCTCGGATCTGATGTTTTCAAGGCTGTGTGGACACAAATCTGATCTTTTCAAATCCGACCTGAGCCACTTTCATATGTCGTCCTAGATCTGTTCCGATCTGTTCTGTAGCCGATTCGACCTTAACGTGATGCTCAGACCGGAATTCATGTGCTTTTTTCCTACTGCGCATGCACCATCATTCAGTGTTACCATGGCAACAGTGCTGAACAGAAGCTAAAACCTGTAAACAGTGGAAAAGCAGCTCATCTCACCTTT
Organism: Pygocentrus nattereri; assembly: GCF_015220715.1. Classification (NCBI taxonomy): domain Eukaryota; kingdom Metazoa; phylum Chordata; class Actinopteri; order Characiformes; family Serrasalmidae; genus Pygocentrus; species Pygocentrus nattereri. The sequence goes on along the minus strand of NC_051217.1, from coordinate 24,627,826 downwards.
TTCTCCTTCGTCTGGCTCTAATAATGAAGCTGAGAGCTGATCAGAGTTAATGATCTTCTCGGCGAAGCTCGTTCTGCTCGTTGGTTTGTGCTGATGGTGCAGTGATTCAGTCACATGACATTACTGAGTAGGATGAGCTCATGAGGGTCATTTCAGGAGCCGGTTCATCACATTAATGACAGAATTGAATCATTTACCTAAACGAGTGTGAACCATCGAGTCAGAGAGATCGGATTTTAGCAGTGAGGCTTGTAATGTGAATATAGCCATGCATTAGGATCTCGTTCCCACATCTTACTAAGTCATGGCCATACTTTAGGATTTTGTCATCATGCCTTACTAAGTCATGACCACACATTATATTTATCTGTACAGGATGTTACCAGTGGGGCTCCGTACTTTAGTTGTGGGCCCTGTTACCAGAAGGTTGCCGGTTCGATCCCCTCAGCTGACAGTGACTGAAGTGCCCTTGAGCAAGACACCTAACCCCCAATTGCTCCCTGCGCACAGTGTGCAAAACACAGTTGGCTGATGCTTCTCAATTCATATTCGTGAATTTACCACTTTTCTTTTAAAGCCGCACTATGTATGTTTAGGGGATTTGGAGACCTCTGTGGTAGAAATGTGTAACTGCACACAGCGTGCAGCACAACATTATGTAGCATGGGTTGAGCTTCGGTCATCTGGATGAATCTGATCTGAGGTATTGAAAGAGAACTCAGTCTAAACTCGGTGAAGGAGCGGCTCTGAGGATGTGAGTGAATTATCTACTATCATCATCTCATCTTCATCCGTGTGATGTTGATTCTGACATCATCTGAGACCAAAACATTGAGACGGACCTTCTTTTTGAGCCTGTGTGTGACCTTAATACATGAAGATGTACGACGTGGTATTAAAAACTCGACACTTGATTAAATGATTATTTCAGGCTTTACAGCAGCCTCAACAGCAGTGCACGCTCAACATATCTTAGCCTGCTTTTATTCTGCTCCTTAATAATAAGCTAAATACATGTATATATTTATTATTTTATCAATATAAAGTTATGATTGATAAAATGATTTTAATACATATTGCTGTCTTATCACTCAGGACTATGTAATCACTCAGGACTGTGTAACAACCAACTTTCTTTTGCACTCTTAAAAAATATGGTTCTTCCAGGGTTCCAGGTCAAGGTAGTGGTTCTATTTCGAACCATGAGTTTTATATAGAACCATCTCATGCTTGATTCTTTGCATGGTGAAATGGTTCTTCAGATTGATGGAGAATGTATTGCACATGGTTCTACATAGAACCTTTTTGAAGATGGTTCTATGTAGCACCTAAAAGGGTTCTGTTGTTATAAGCTTGACATTGTATCAACAACATAACCCTTTGTAGTGCTATACAGAACCATATACACATTCTCCATCGACTGAAAGGACTATTTCACCATGCAAAGAACCATATATGCATAAAATGGTTATATAAATAGAACTTAATGGAACCGAAGAACCATATTTATTTAGAACAATTTCTATGTGTTCTATAAGTAACCGTTTGGGTATCAGTAAGGTATGCTCAATCATGCACTGGTGAATGAATATTGTGACATTGTTCTGCTCCTGTTGGATTACATGAACATGTTAATTCATGGAAACGCCCCCCAGAAAGCCAATCTGAAGCTGTGATTGGTCAGCATCCGCACAGGACACAGTGAACAGCCCTGTGATTGGTTAGAAACTATATCCCTTCCTGATATCAACATGGTGGTAATGGTTAATAAACAGCATATTTATACTGCATACCTGGCTGTACTGAGCTGATACTTCATGGACTGACCAGAGTTGGTTCTGATGAAGAGTTCAGATGATGCTCAGAGCAGTGAGCTTTGACTGGAGCCGCTGGACGTCCGCTCGTTACGACAGCGTGGGGTGTGCAGGGATTAGATTAGACTAGATTAGATCAGATTATCTCAGAAATGGCCTTTTGCCCATGACATTTCAGTAACAGCACTGACCCCAGCGGTCAGAGACCATTCGTATGAGCTCCAGTGAGCGCGCTGTCAGAGACGGACACAGCCTGTGGGAAAATCTCCCCGCAAACGTGCAGCACACACGTCCACGCATGCATAATGCATCTCCCTGACAAACACAAACATAGTGCATGTTTCCGAGGAGCATAAAGACAGGGTGCAGAACTTTGCAGTGAAGTGAAGAAGGGCTGCGTTTCTGTTCTGACAGCAGTGTTTCAATGTCTATCTGACTTAAAGGAAAACTTCAGGCAAAAAAGATAATGTTGCTATATGTATATGTATATATATATGAGACATTACATATAACTCTATACACACACACACAGTTTAGCCACGTACAGCTGATTCTGCTTCATTTATATATATATATATACAGTGGGTTGCAAAAGTATTCAGCCCCCTTGAACTTTTCAACCTTTTGCCACATTTCAGGCTTCAAACATAAAGATATGAAATTGACATTTTTTGTGAAGAGTCAACAACAAGTGGGACACAATCGTGAAGTGGAACGAAATTTGTTGGATATTTTAAACTTTTTTTAGAAATAAAAAACTGAAAAGTGGGGCGTGCAATATTATTCAGCCCCCTTGCTTTAATACTTTGTAGCGCCACCTTTTGCTGTGATTACAGCTGCAAGTGGCTTGGGGTACGTCTCTGTCAGTCTTGCACATCGAGAGACTGAAATTTTTGCCCATTCTTCCTTGCAAAACAGCTCGAGCTCAGTGAAGTTGGATGGAGAGCGTTTGTGAACAGCAGTTTTCAGCTCTTTCCACAGATTCTCGATTGGATTCAGGTCTGGACTTTGACTTGGCCATTCTAACACCTGGATACGTTTATTTGTGAACCATTCCATTGTAGATGTTGCTTTATGTTTTGGATCATTGTCTTGTTGGAAGATAAATCTCCGTCCCAGTCTCAGGTCTTTTGCAGACTCCAACAGGTTTTCTTCCAGAATGGTCCTGTATTTGGCTCCATCCATCTTCCCATCAATATTAACCATCTTCCCTGTCCCTGCTGAAGAAAAGCAGGCCCAAACCATGATGCTGCCACCACCATGTTTGACAGTGGGGATGGTGTGTTCAGGGTGATGAGCTGTATTGCTTTTACGCCAAACATAAGTTCGATTTTGGTTTCATCTGACCAGAGCACCTTCTTCCACATGTTTGGTGTGTCTCCCAGGTGGCTTGTGGCAAACATTAAATGAGACTTTTTATGGATATCTTTGAGAAATGGCTTTTTCTTGCCACTCTTCCATAAAGCCCAGATTTGTGCAGTGTACCACTGATCGTTGTCCTATGGACAAAGTCTCCCACCTCAGCTGTAGATCTCTGCAGTTCATCCAGAGTGATCATGGGCCTCTTGGCTGCATCTATGATCAGTCTTCTCCTTGTTTGAGCTGAAAGTTTAGAGGGACGGCCGGGTCTTGGTAGATTTGCAGTGGTCTGATGCTCCTTCCATTTGAATATGATCGCTTGCACAGTGCTCCTTGAGATGTTTAAAGCTTGGGAAATCTTTTTCTATCCAAATCCGGCTTTAAACCTCTCCACAACAGTATCTCGGACCTGCCTGGTGTGTTCCTTGGTCTTCATGATGCTCTCTGCGCTTTAAACAGAACTCTGAGACTATCACAGAGCAGGTGCATTTATACGGAGACTTGATTACACACAGGTGGATTCTATTTATCATCATCAGTCATTTAGGTCAACATTGGATCATTCAGAGATCCTCACTGAACTTCTGGAGTGAGTTTGCTGCACTGAAAGTAAAGGGGCCGAATAATATTGCACGCCCCACTTTTCAGTTTTTTATTTCTAAAAAAAGTTTAAAATATCCAATAAATTTCGTTCCACTTCACAATTGTGTCCCACTTGTTGTTGATTCTTCACAAAAAATTACAATTTCATATCTTTATGTTTGAAGCCTGAAATGTGGCAAAAGGTTGAAAAGTTCAAGGGGGCTGAATACTTTTGCAACCCACTGTATGTGTATATATATATATATGTATGTATGTATATATATATATGTGTGTGTGTGTGTGTGTGTGTGTGTGTGTGTGTGTGTATACCAAAGAAAGCTGCTGGATTGTTTGAAGAAATAATTACCCACAATGCCGAATAACCAATAACTTGTCTCTGACTTTTGCAGTGTTGTGTGTGTATATATAATTACATATCTATATATAATAATGTTACATTGTGTTCCATGCAAGAGAGACAGAGTACAAAGATGTTATTATTATTTTGTATATATATATATATATATATATATATGTATATATATATATATATATATATATATATATATATATATATGACCCTGTACTCTGGGTTGTGTCTGGGTTGTGCTGCCCTTCAGCTGCGCTCAATAAAAGTGGGTTAGCAGGCGGAGCTGTTCACACTGAGAGGAGTGTGTGTGTGTGTGTGTGTGTGTGTGAGAGAGAGAGAGAGAGAGAGAGAGAGAGAGAGAGAGTGTGTGTGTGTGAAAGAGAGAGAAGCAGTGGAATCACAGTGCTGTGTAACCACGGCAACAGCCCAGGAGGCTGATGTCACCGAGGCTTCACATGCCAGAGAATACACACACACACACACACACACACACACACACACACACACACAGTTTAGCCACGTACAGCTGATTCTGCTTCATTTGTTTCTGTGTTCATTCTAGATTTGCTGTGTATAAGTGTGTGTTTTCCATATGTATTGTCTGTTGGTCTATCTGTCTGTCTACCTACCTGTATATCTCTCTGTCTTATCTACCTACCATTATACGCTGTATTACCAAAAGTATTTGCTCGTCTGGCTTCACATGCATATGAACTTGAGTGACATTTAATGACGTTTAATATGATGTCGGCCCACCCTTTGCAGCTATAGAACAGCTTCAACTCTTCTGGGAAGGCTTTCCACAAGGGTTAGGAGTGTGTTTATGGGAATATTTGACCATTCTTCCAGAAGCGCATTTGTGAGGTCAGACACTCATGTTGGACGAGAAGGCCTGGCTCGCAGTCCCAGCTCTAATTCATCCCAAAGGTGTTCTGTCGGGTTGAGGTCAGGCCAGTCAAGTTCTTCCACACCAAACTGGCTCATCCATGTCTTTATGGACCTGCTTTGTGCACTGGTGTGCAGCCATGAAGTGAGCATGAAATTGTCCAAAATCTCTTGGTGCTGAAGCTTTAAGAGTTCCTTTCACTGGAACTAAGGGGCCGAGCTCCTGAAAAACAACCCCACACCAAAGTCACCTCTCTACCAAACTTTACACTCGGCACAATGCAGTCAGACAGTACCGTTCTCCTGGCTACCGCCAAACCCAGACTTGCCCATCGGATTTCCAGATGGAGAAGCGTGATTGGTCACGCCAGAGAACATCAGTCTCCAGACTCTCTTTTGGGGTCAACCAGCTCTTCCAGGTGGTTGTTAGGAGACACATTTTCTCTGAAGCTTTTAATCAGTTTCAGAAAGTCCTGTTATTCCACTCTGACTGTATCCATCCTTCTGCAAGTGGAGTCTGTCTGTATGTCTGTATCTATTTTTGTTTGTTTTTATTTTGTTACACATGCAGACTGATTGTTGTGGGTTTTTCACTCCTTCTGAGGACTGACCCTCACACACAGCCTGTGTGTGTGTGTGTGTGTGTGTGTGTGTGTGTGTGTGTGTGTGTGTGTGCGCGCTCTGCAGTATCATGACTCATATCCTCTCCTGCACATCAGCTGTGTGTGAGAAAACCCTCAGAGAGAGAGAGAGAGAGAGAAACAGAGGGAGAGACAGAGGAGAGAGAGGCAGACAGAGAGACAGATAGAGAGGTAGACAGAGGAAAGAAGACAAATAGAAAGAGAGATCAGAGAAAACAGAAAGGAGAGAGACAGATAGAGAGGTAGACAGAAGAAGAGAGACAGATAGAAAGCGGTAGACAGAGACAGACAGACAGATGAGAGAAAAGAGAAAGTCAGACAGAAAGGAGAGAGACAAATAGGAAAGAGACAGATACATAGAGGAGAGAGAGGCAGGCAGAGAGGAGAGAGAGAGACAGATAGAAAGAGATAGACAGAGACAGACAGATGAGAGAAAAGAGAAAGGTAGACAGAAAGGAGAGAGAGACAGATAGAGAGATAGACAGACGAAGAGAGAAAGGCAGACAGAGAGACAAAGAGAAAATGAGAGCGATTTCAGATTCCGAACTTTGGACTTTGCGTTTCATATTTCATTTACATTTATGCTGCTGTTCTATTGATTGTACTGGAGGTGATTGACCTCACAAATGCGCTTCTGGAAGAATGGTCAAAAAATTCCCATAAACACTAACCCTTGTGGAAAACCTTCCCAGAAGAGTTGAAGCTGTTATATTGGATGTCACTTAAGTTCATATGCTGTGAAGCCAGATGCCCGAATACTTTTGGAAATATAGTGTATGTATTATTATGTCACAGATTTTGGATCTGAGTGTGTGACTGTGCGGTCTGTATACTGAACACATTTGTGGATCATAAAGACACAGTTTGACCAGTTTTAGAGCCAAAAAACTCTAAAGAACTTTAGAGTAAACATTGTGCTCCATGTTGTGTATATTGTTAATATTCCTCGCAGTGCTGGGAGTGTGGTGATGTATTTTCCGTGATTGTTCCGGTCTCATTAGAGCAGATGTGACGTGTGCCCTGGCTGTATCTGCGTGTGGAGGCTGGCTGTGCTTTCTCCGCTTGCTGGATTAGGAAAGCATGCAGTAGATATTAATTATTCATGACTGATTTGTGGTTTTCCTCACGCTGATGTTGAGTAATGCTGCTGTGTGCAGAGGGGTGGCCACGGAGCGCTCTGAGGTCTGTGGTTGTGGGTTTAGACGGTGTAACCCTAACCGGAGAAAATTTGTGATTGTTTTTTAAGAGGGTTGGAAACTGGAAATTTTTTTTCTCTTTTATCATTTATTGTTTAATTTATACTTTGTAATAAAAAGCAGTTTTATTGTTGACACTGTCAGTTTTTTCAGTTGCTTCATATCAGTAATAATAAATAAAATAAATAAAAGTGTACACAAAAGAATCGCAGAATGGGGCATGAAAGACACGGACTTCCACAGTTTTGAGTGAATTTCACTCTTTGTCTGTAGTTTGTATTTGTAGTTGAATTTTCCTCATGCAATTAACGAGTGCAGGGACCTTTCTTTCTGCTTCTGTAGTTTTGTTGTTTCTGCATATCAAGTGTTTTCAGGTGCTATCAAAGCTGCAGTGGAGAAATTCTCGGGTGCTGTATCTCCGTCAATACTCCACATAAATGGAGATATGAGTGCCATCAGGGCCGGACTGGGAGGGTTGTTCAGGCCGGGAATCCTGGCGGGACTCGACCCACACACTCCATAACTTTACTGCTACTGAGACCTGATTGGTTATTGTTACTGCTACTGAGAGATGATTGTCTAGAGTTACAGCTACTGAGTGCTGATTGGTTAGCGTTACTGATACTGAGAGCTGATTGGTTATCATTGCTACTGAGCATTGATTGGTAACTGGTACTGATACTGAGAGCTGATTGGTTAACGTTACTGCTACTGACAGCTGAATGGTGAGCGTTCCTGCTCCTGAGAGTTGATTGGTTAGCGTTACTGCTACTGAGAGCTGATTGGTCAGCATTACTGCTACTGAGCGCTGATTGGTAAGTGTTAATGCTACTGAAAGCTGATTGGTCAGCATTACTGCTACTGAAAGCTGAATGGTCAGCATTACTGCTACTGAGCACTGATTGGTCAGCATTATTGCTACTGAGAGCTCATTGGTTAGTTTTACTACTACTGAGAGCTGATTGGTTAACATTTCTGCTACTGAGCGCTGGTTGGTTAGCATTACTGCTACTGAGAGCTGATTGGTGAGCGTTACTGCTACTGAGAGCTGACTGGTTAGCATTACTGCTACTAAGCACTGATTGGTGAGTGTTACTGCTACTGAGAGCTGATTGGTTAGCTTTACTGCTACTGAGAGTTGATTGGTCAGCATTACTGCTACTGAGCGCTGATTGGTCAGCATTACTGCTCCTGAGAGCTGATTGGTCAGCATTACTGCTACTGAGCACTGATTGGTCAGCATTACTGCTAATGAGCACTGATTTGTCAGCATTATTGCTACTGAGAGCTCATTGGTTAGTTTTACTACTACTGAGAGCTGATTGGTTAACATTTCTGCTACTGAGTGCTGGTTGGTTAACATTACTGTTACTGATTGCTGAGTGCTATTTGCTGAATGCTACTGCTACTGAGCACTGATTGGTCAGCATTATTGCTAAAGAGTGCTGATTGGTCAACCTTTCTGCTACTGAGAGCTCATTGGTTAGTGTTACTGTTACTTGGAGCTGATTGGGTAATATAACTGCTGCTAGTTGCTGATCGGTCAGCATTACTGCTGCTGGGCGTTGATTGGTTAATGCTACTGCTTCTAAGTGATGATTGGTTAGCATTACTGCTACTGAGTGCTGTTTGTTTAACATTACTGCTGCTTGGGGCTGATTGGTCAGCATTATTGCTACTGAGCACGGATTGGTCAGCATTATTGCTACTGAGTGCTAATTGGTCAGCGTTACTGCTACTGAGAGCTCAGTGGTTAGTGTTACTGTTACTGAGTGCTGATTGGTTAGCATTACTGCTCCTTAGAGCTGATTGGTTAACATTTCAGCTACTGAGTGCTGATTGGTTAACATTACTGCTGCTGGGTGCTGATCGGTCAGCATTACTGCTACTGAGTGCTGATTGGTCAGCATTACTGTTACTGAGTGCTGATTGGTTAGCATTACTGCTCCTTAGAGCTGATTGGTCAGCGTTACTGTTACTGAGAGCTGATTGGTTAGTGTTACTGCTACTGAGTGCTGATTGGTCAGCATTACTGTTACTGAGTGCTGATTGGTTAGCATTACTGCTACTGAGCGCTGATTGGTTAGTGTTACTGCTACTGAAACCTGATTGGTTAGTGTTACTGCTACTGAAAGCTGATTGGTTAGTGTTACTGCTACTGAGAGCTGATTGGTTAGTGTTACTGCTACTGAGATCTGATTGGTTAATATTTCTGCTACTGAGTGGTGATTGGCTGACATTACTGCGGCTGGGTGCTGATCAGGTAGTGTTACTGTTACTGAGCGCTGATTGGTGAGCGTTACTGCTACTGAGAGCTGATTGGTTAGCGTTCCTGCTACTGAGTGCTGATTGGTTAGCGTTACTGCTACTGAGAGCTCATTGGTTAGTGTTACTGTTACTGAGAGCTGATTGGTTAACATTTCTGCTACTGAGTGCTGATTGGTTAACATTACTGCTGCTGGGTGCTGATCGGTCAGCATTACTGCTGCTGACCGCTGATCGGTCAGCATTACTGCTGCTTACCACTGATTGGTTAACGCTACTGCTACTAAGTGCTGATTGGTCAGCATTACTGCTGCTGGGTGCTGATCGGTCAGCTTTACTCCTACTGACCGCTGATTGGTTAACACTACTACTACTAAGTGCTGATTGGTCAGCATTACTGCTGCTGGGTGCTGATCAGTCAGCTTTACTCCTACTGACCGCTGATTGGTTAACACTACTACTACTGAGTGCTGATTGGTTAGCGTTACTGCTACTGAGAGCTGATTGGTGAGCGTTACTGCTACTGAGAGCTGATTGGTTAGCGTTCCTGCTACTGAGTGCTGATTGGTTAGCGTTACTGCTACTGAGAGCTGATTGGTTAACGCTACTGCTACTAAGTGCTGATTGGTCAGCATTACTGCTGCTGGGTGCTGATCGGTCAGCTTTACTCCTACTGACCGCTGATTGGTTAACACTACTACTACTGAGTGCTGATTGGTTAGCGTTACTGCTACTGAGCGCTGATTGGTGAGCGTTACTGCTACTGAGAGCTGATTGGTTAGCGTTCCTGCTACTGAGTGCTGATTGGTTAGCGTTACTGCTACTGAGAGCTCATTGGTTAGTGTTACTGTTACTGAGAGCTGATTGGTTAACATTTCTGCTACTGAGTGCTGATTGGTTAACATTACTGCTGCTGGGTGCTGATCGGTCAGCATTACTGCTGCTGACCGCTGATCGGTCAGCATTACTGCTGCTTACCGCTGATTGGTTAACGCTACTGCTACTAAGTGCTGATTGGTCAGCATTACTGCTGCTGGGTGCTGATCAGGTAGTGTTACTGTTACTGAGCGCTGATTGGTGAGCGTTACTGCTACTGAGAGCTGATTGGTTAGCGTTCCTGCTACTGAGTGCTGATTGGTTAGCGTTACTGCTACTGAGAGCTGATTGGTCAGCATTACTGTTACTGAGTGCTGATTGGTTAGCATTACTGCTCCTTAGAGCTGATTGGTCAGCGTTACTGTTACTGAGAGCTGATTGGTTAGTGTTACTGCTACTGAGTGCTGATTGGTCAGCATTACTGTTACTGAGTGCTGATTGGTTAGCATTACTGCTACTGAGCGCTGATTGGTTAGTGTTACTGCTACTGAAACCTGATTGGTTAGTGTTACTGCTACTGAAAGCTGATTGGTTAGTGTTACTGCTACTGAGAGCTGATTGGTTAGTGTTACTGCTACTGAGATCTGATTGGTTAATATTTCTGCTACTGAGTGGTGATTGGCTGACATTACTGCGGCTGGGTGCTGATCAGGTAGTGTTACTGTTACTGAGCGCTGATTGGTGAGCGTTACTGCTACTGAGAGCTGATTGGTTAGCGTTCCTGCTACTGAGTGCTGATTGGTTAGCGTTACTGCTACTGAGAGCTGATTGGTTAGTGTTACTGTTACTGAGAGCTGATTGGTTAACATTTCTGCTACTGAATGCTGATTGGTTAACATTACTGCTGCTGGGTGCTGATCGGTCAGCATTACTGCTGCTGACCGCTGATCGGTCAGCATTACTGCTGCTTACCACTGATTGGTTAACGCTACTGCTACTAAGTGCTGATTGGTCAGCATTACTGCTGCTGGGTGCTGATCGGTCAGCTTTACTCCTACTGACCGCTGATTGGTTAACACTACTACTACTAAGTGCTGATTGGTCAGCATTACTGCTGCTGGGTGCTGATCAGTCAGCTTTACTCCTACTGACCGCTGATTGGTTAACACTACTACTACTGAGTGCTGATTGGTTAGCGTTACTGCTACTGAGAGCTGATTGGTGAGCGTTACTGCTACTGAGAGCTGATTGGTTAGCGTTCCTGCTACTGAGTGCTGATTGGTTAGCGTTACTGCTACTGAGAGCTGATTGGTTAACGCTACTGCTACTAAGTGCTGATTGGTCAGCATTACTGCTGCTGGGTGCTGATCGGTCAGCTTTACTCCTACTGACCGCTGATTGGTTAACACTACTACTACTAAGTGCTGATTGGTCAGCATTACTGCTGCTGGGTGCTGATCAGTCAGCTTTACTCCTACTGACCGCTGATTGGTTAACACTACTACTACTGAGTGCTGATTGGTTAGCGTTACTGCTACTGAGAGCTGATTGGTGAGCGTTACTGCTACTGAGAGCTGATTGGTTAGCGTTCCTGCTACTGAGTGCTGATTGGTTAGCGTTACTGCTACTGAGAGCTGATTGGTTAACGCTACTGCTACTAAGTGCTGATTGGTCAGCATTACTGCTGCTGGGTGCTGATCGGTCAGCTTTACTCCTACTGACCGCTGATTGGTTAACACTACTACTACTAAGTGCTGATTGGTCAGCATTACTGCTGCTGGGTGCTGATCAGTCAGCTTTACTCCTACTGACCGCTGATTGGTTAACACTACTACTACTGAGTGCTGATTGGTTAGCGTTACTGCTACTGAGAGCTGATTGGTGAGCGTTACTGCTACTGAGAGCTGATTGGTTAGCGTTCCTGCTACTGAGTGCTGATTGGTTAGCGTTACTGCTACTGAGAGCTGATTGGTTAACGCTACTGCTACTAAGTGCTGATTGGTCAGCATTACTGCTGCTGGGTGCTGATCGGTCAGCTTTACTCCTACTGACCGCTGATTGGTTAACACTACTACTACTGAGTGCTGATTGGTTAGCGTTACTGCTACTGAGCGCTGATTGGTGAGCGTTACTGCTACTGAGAGCTGATTGGTTAGCGTTACTGCTACTGAGAGCTCATTGGTTAGTGTTACTGTTACTGAGAGCTGATTGGTTAACATTTCTGCTACTGAGTGCTGATTGGTTAACATTACTGCTGCTGGGTGCTGATCGGTCAGCATTACTGCTGCTGACCGCTGATCGGTCAGCATTACTGCTGCTTACCGCTGATTGGTTAACGCTACTGCTACTAAGTGCTGATTGGTCAGCATTACTGCTGCTGGGTGCTGATCAGGTAGTGTTACTGTTACTGAGCGCTGATTGGTGAGCATTACTGCTACTGAGAGCTGATTGGTTAGCGTTCCTGCTACTGAGAGCTGATTGGTTAGCGTTACTGCTACTGAGAGCTCATTGGTTAGTGTTACTGTTACTGAGAGCTGATTGGTTAACATTTCTGCTACTGAGTGCTGATTGGTTAACATTACTGCTGCTGGGTGCTGATCGGTCAGCATTACTGCTGCTGACCGCTGATCGGTCAGCATTACTGCTGCTTACCGCTGATTGGTTAACGCTACTGCTACTAAGTGCTGATTGGTCAGCATTACTGCTACTGGGTGCTGATCGGTCAGCTTTACTCCTACTGACCGCTGATTGGTTAACACTACTACTACTGAGTGCTGATTGGTTAGCGTTACTGCTACTGAGCGCTGATTGGTGAGCGTTACTGCTACTGAGAGCTGATTGGTTAGCGTTCCTGCTACTGAGTGCTGATTGGTTAGCGTTACTGCTACTGAGAGCTCATTGGTTAGTGTTACTGTTACTGAGAGCTGATTGGTTAACATTTCTGCTACTGAGTGCTGATTGGTTAACATTACTGCTGCTGGGTGCTGATCGGTCAGCATTACTGCTGCTGACCGCTGATCGGTCAGCATTACTGCTGCTTACCGCTGATTGGTTAACGCTACTGCTACTAAGTGCTGATTGGTCAGCATTACTGCTGCTGGGTGCTGATCAGGTAGTGTTACTGTTACTGAGCGCTGATTGGTGAGCGTTACTGCTACTGAGAGCTGATTGGTTAGCGTTCCTGCTACTGAGTGCTGATTGGTTAACATTACTGCTGCTGGGTGCTGATCGGTCAGCATTACTGCTGCTGACCGCTGATTGGTTAACGCTACTGCTACTAAGTGCTGATTGGTCAGCATTACTGCTGCTGGGTGCTGATCGGTCAGCATTACTGTTACTGAGTGCTAATTGGTTAGCATTACTGCTCCTTAGAGCTGATTGGTTGACACTACTGCTGCTGACCGCTGATTGGTTAATGCTACTGTTACTGAGAGCTGATTGGTTAGCATTACTGCTACTGAGCGCTGATTGGTTAATGCTACTGTTACTGAGAGTTGATTGGTTAATATTTCTGCTACTGAGTGGTGATTGGCTGACATTACTGCCGCTGGGTGCTGATCAGGTAGTGTTACTGTTACTGAGGGCTGATTGCTTAGCGTTACTGCTACTGAGCACTGATTGGTGAGCGTTACTGCTACTGAGCGCTGATTGTTTAACATTTCTGCGACTGAGTGCTGATTGGTCAACATAACCGCTGGTGGGTGCTGACTGGTCAGCATTATTGCTACTGAGTGCTGATTGGTCAGCATTAGTGCTACTGAGTGCTTATTGATCAGCATTACTGCTACTGAGAGCTCATTGGTTAGTGTTACTGTTACTGAGAGCTGATTGGTTAACATTTCTGCTACTGAGTGCTGATTGGTTAACATTACTGCTGCTGACCGCTGATCGGTCAGCATTACTCCTACTGACCGCTCATCGGTTAACACTACTACTACTAAGTGCTGATTGGTCAGCGTTACTGCTACTGAGCGCTGATTGGTTAATACTCCTTCTACTGAGCACTGATTGGTTAACGCTACTGCTACTGAGCACTGATCAGTTAACTCTTCTCCTACGGAGTGCTGATTGGTTAACGCTACTGTTACTGAGCGCTGGTTGGTTATCGCTACTGCTCCTGAGCATTCATTGGTTACTGATACTGCTACTAAATGCTGATTGGTCAGCATTTCTGCTACTGAGAGCTGATTGGTTAACACTACTGCTACTGAGCGGTGATTGGTTCACACTACTGTTACTGATCGCTATTTGCTGAACACTACTGTTACTTAGCGCTGATTTCTTAACACTACTGCTATTGAGCACTGATTGGTTAATGATACTGCTACTAAGTGCTGATTGGTTAACTCTACTGCTGCAGAGCGTTGATTGGTTAATGTCTCATGCCCTGTCGTTGAGTTTTTAATGGAAAAATGTGAACTCTATGCTATCATGGATGTGCATAACAAGCCAACCAAAAAGAATTTGCCATTTAGAAAACACACTTTTGGAGAAGGTCTGGCTCCAGACATGCACCACCAGCCTAGTGACGACATCAGTGCCGCTCTACCACGACAGTGTTTTTGTCGGTTTTATGAGAAAACCAGTGAAACATGAACTGCTCGGCAACAAGAGCCACACTGGATGTATATTAACGTTGTCATACCGATCATAAGGTAATGGAAATGTTCACATTAAAACCTCCCACAGCGATAAGACTTGAATGTCGGGTTTATTCGCAGGAAAAAAACAAACAGGCTACTGCTGAAACTCATCAAAACCATCCTGAAGATGATTAGTTAGGAATAAAACTTGATGGTTTTGCTTCCTACCTGGAATTGGCATAGTGGATGCCATTAGAGACCACTAGGAAACGAACAAATGTGTCTGGAATCAGTTCCAAAACACCTGATTAAACAACCTCCATGGGCTGGAGGTAAGGGAACCGGCCCTGTGACTGGAAGGTCGGTGGTTTGATCCCCTTGAGCAGGACACCTAACCCTCCACTGCTCCCCGGGTACTGTGGATAGGGCTGCCCACCGCTCCCGGGCAAGTCTGCTCACTGCCCCCTAGTGTGTGTGTGTGCGTGTTCACTAGTGTGTATGTAGTGTTTCACTGCACGGATGGGTTAAATGCGAAGGTGAAATTTCCCCGCTGTGGGACTAATAAGGGTCACTTTAACTTTAAACTGTGATATGAACCCATGAGGAAAACACAGAACACCATTAGTGACTAAGGTTTCCGTGCCGTTGGGCGGCTTCTGCCGTTGTTGCAGAGAGTGCATATGCACGTGACGTCACTGAGGCTTAGAGAGCAGGTCTGCAGCCAGACTCTGCCTCATTTTTGAGTGCAATGTGTCTTTAAAAGTTTATGAAAGTTAAATGTGGCTCATATTTTTGTCTGCTGATCACACTGTTTAAACGTGTCAGCGTCCGACGCAGGACAGTGAAGAAAACAAAAGGCATTGTAATCAGTTTCTAATCTCATCTCTGATCTGTTGTTAATTATCCTAAATATCAAGTAATTATGCGGTGTTAGATCAGTCTTATACAATGGTGTTTCACAAAAGTAAAATCATATAAGTAATGAATAAAACTGTAATATTTAGAGAAAAAAGTTATCAATAATTAGATAATAAAGTCACACACAGACACATCTTCTAAGCTGCTTCTCCTTCTGGGTCACGGGGGGTTGCTGGAGCCTATCCCAGCTGTCACTGGGCAGAACGCTGGATACACCCTGGACAGGCCACCAGTCCATCACAAGGCAGATAATAAAGTCATATTTTTAAAATTTTTTTTAGCATACAGTCATAATATTACGATGATGATGCGTAGTGCACCGCAGTTCCACTCCTTCGAGATTCATTGTCTTATTTTCTTGAAATATTATGACTTTATTCTCAAAATCTTGTGACTTTGTTCTCGAAGTCTGCTGTGTTTAATATTTTAACAGTGGCCCTAAAACACAGGTGTACCATTAGATACTAAAACTGTCTCATTTTTTTAAGCAAATCTTTCAGTTTATTGATCATTCCATCCTAAAACATTGACATTGAGGTGTTGAGGCATTGACTTTGCATGACCTTATCGTTCTCAGCTTGTATTGCACACCTGATTTGGTCGTGCAGGTTTCTCCTCTACAACATCCAGAGGATATGAGCCTTTGTCTCTTGTGAGGCCACCCAGGTGCTCGTTCAGCCTCTTGTCTCCTCTAGGCTTGACTAAATGCAGGGAATCTTTAAAAGTTAAGCTTTAAAGGTGTTTACTGTATGTTCACTGCGCATGTTTGTGTTTTCAGGTGAATCAGGAGAACGTGGTGAAAGTGGGCCACAGGCAAGTGGTGAATATGATCCGGCAGGGAGGAAACCGGCTGGTCATTAAAGTAGTGAGAGTCACCAGGAACCTAGACAATGACGACACCGCCAGGAAAAAAGGTACCGCCACCTTGTGTCCTCTGTTAAAGTTTTCAGAACCTCAAATGGCCAGTTATGTCGGCTACATGTCCAAAAGGTCAAGAGCCTCTACTCTTCTGGGAAGGCTTTACATTAAATGTTGGAACATTGCTGTGAGGATTTGATTGAGCATTAGTGAGGTCAGGTGCTGATGTTGGATGATCAGTTCTGGGTCAATCCAACTCATCCCAGAGGTACTGGGTGGAGCTCCATCACTCCAGAGAACACAGTTCCATTGCTACACAGCCCAATGCTGGAGGGCTTTATACCCCTCTAGCCCACGCTTCGGGATGATTATCAGAGTGGAGATTCATCAGTGTCGAGTGTTTATTTAAGGTGGAAGTCTGAAGTCACCAGCTTCTTGTTTGAATTTTCCCGTTTCACCTTAAACGGTGCCTGAGGCACCAGAATGTAACTGTTGCACCATTTAAGATGGAACGGGGAATTTCAAATGAGAAGCTGGTGAATGAGAAGCTACTTTAGCAGATTGCAGATTAAACATATCAGGAAACCAGCTGGAGTGATTATAAATGCAAATCAGTCCATTCGTCTCCAAATTATAGATGTTCGTCTTAAACCTCTGTCTTTGCCGTTTTGTAGCTACTAGCTGGGCAAGACTGTTGTCTATGTTGCTATGGTGACCAGCAGTCTGCGCTGATCTTCAGGGTTAAAGGGTGAATCAGCAGTTCTACATTAACTCCAGAGTTTAAGACCATTTACTGTTAAACTGTGTTGAACGATCAGCTGAGCTTTATTTTTCTGTAAAGGAGGATTATTTTATTATTAGCTACTAATCTATTTCAGCTGGGGAGCCACAAACAGGACAGCAAGAGAGCCACATGTTGCTGATCCCTGGTCTATACCTACTACCCATACATAAAAAATTGTTTCGTTAGTGACAATTTTAGCTCATTTTAGCAGAACTCAAAAAAACAGCCAGTACATGACCAGTAAACACATCTCTAAACAAATCATCAGTCTTTACTTCAAAATAATAGGATCTAACTGCTCAACATGTGGCCATGAGGGACAGGGATGCAGCCTCACTTCCTGCTGTAAAATATAAATTATAGAGGTTAGGGTTTGGGTCAGACTATTCTCAATAGAAAGTACCCTATAAATGATGATTCTGTGTATCGTAATATGCTGCTGTAGATCTGAATGGTGTTTTAGGTCAGGCTGGCGTGTTTGAGTAGTAGCTCTTCTGGGCCTGCTGCCCAGCTTAAGGACATAATGCATTCATCAGAGGGCACATACAGAGTGCCAGCCTGCACTGCCAAAGTCCTGCCAAACGCCCGTTTGGCACATGGCGCTCTCAGACTAGCACCGCAGATTGGCCATCTGGCACTTCAGACGCTCAAGAGCGCCCTCCTGCTGGCCTGGTCATCATGGCCAAAGAGATGAGGCCATGGGGGACTCCGGAGTGCCAGGAAGTCCCAAAGTTCACACTTGTGGTTCTGTGTACTTCACAAGTTCATGTGCTTTTCCGGAAAGTGTTCAAGTGTCTGATTTCTCAGACGTGCAGAAGTACAGTGCACAGGACCATACTGAACACTAGGCCTCAGGAAAATGATAGATTTGTAGATGCATCATGATTCTCGCTTGAAAGATTCTGAATCGATTCACAAAATGTCATAATTGGATCTTTACATTGGCTGTGTGTTTACTGAAAAACAAACTGCCATGTGTCACACACAAGTCAGGCCCATGTAACAGTCTTATTTGGCCTGCAGAATGATTTTACTTCTACTATTACTTGCCTGTTTCACCCTGAGATGCACTACAGTCCCCAGCATCCACTACATAAGCCACGTTTACATGCAGCCTAATAATCCATTAATAATCCAACTAATAGCTCAATCGGAATAGAACACATCCATGTAAACACTTCAATAGGAATAGTCTAATCAGCTTGAGGCCATTCGGAAAACAGTTTCTATCCAACTGAACGAGGTGGGTAGTCCTGTAAATAATCCATTAAATAGAAGAATAATATCTGTGTAAACGCCTGTATCTGATTACATTTCCCTATCGGAAAGTTTAAGCGCATTCTGCATGTGCATCGCGTCATAGTGAGAGTTTATACTGTTCAACGTGGCGGAGCAGAAACTGGTCTACAGAAGTTCATGCTCTGATCTTTAAAAGATGGTGGTGGGTCGGAGGTCCAGCTTATCTGTCTCAGAACACAACGTCTTCCTCTCTGCCTTCTTTAATAAGGACATGTGAAAGACGTTTTCCTGAGTCCATTTTAAAGCCATTAAAAACACAAGCACTGCTCACTGCTGCTCATCTCACTCTGACTGGACTTCATGTGAGGTTTGTTGTCATGGTAACGTCTACTGTAAGTGGTTCTCTACACATGCGCGTCATTTTGCATTGGATTACTTATAGTGAGCATGTAAACGAAGATTTTCCATCAGAAAATGTTTGAGTACAGTGAGCATAAACACCTCAGTCTGAATCTGTAATCGGATTAGCAAAAATCTTTGCATGTAAACAGCCATAGTGTCGTTCTGACCCTCATCGGCAATCTATTTACCTGCGGTTGCACAAGCAAAAACTAATTAAAGCAAATAGGCAGTTTTTAAAAAAACTACCTAAAACAATTGATTTTACTTAGAATTATTATTGAATTATTATTGAAGTATTCAGTACCTATTTTGCTGTTGTAGTTTTGGCATATTTTGAATAAACAATGGTCCATTTGGGTCAGGGCAAAATGTTAAGTGAAAATGAAGTAAAAACACAGCTGGCCCACAGATTTGCTGAGAGTTTTTCATGCGGTCCTTTTAGTGGTTGAGTTTGACACCCCTGTTTTAGATTACTTTGGAGGGCCCCGGCCATGAAGAGGAAAGAAGTGCAGAAGCTCACAATGCATGCAAGTTACAAATTGCATGTATATAAAGTGAAAATGGCTAAAATCATTGTAAATGTACCCTTTGTAGGAACCTGGGGTCGTATTACAGAAACTTACAGAAAGCAAATCTGAGCTTAATTTAGGAATGTTATTTTACAGCATCGCATCTCCAGTTAGGAAACCTTCACCTATTTGATCAAAGTTGACAAACAACTGTCATGTCTGTTACCTAGCAACTGACCATACGCATACAGCTGAAACGTGAGCATGTAATTAATCAAATTAGTTAGCCAGACAGCTAACATTTGGTACCATTACTGATTTAAAAAATTCAAACAAAAAGCACTATAAACTTGAAGTTAACAATGTTGAATCAGCACCCCCTGCTGTTTACCAGAGCATTGGCAACTTTCAGTTTCAGTCTCCATTTCCCAAACGGTCCGAGTAATAATTAACCAGCAGTTTGTGATCAAGTCAGTCAGATAAGCACTGTTACTGATGTAAGGTCAAACTAAACTAAAGTGTGGTAAACTGTAAGTAGTGAATGCTGTGAGAGCACCCCCTGCTGTTTATCAGAGCATCATCACTCCCCAGTTTCAGTCTCCATTTTCCAAACACTTTAGCTGAGTGCGCTAACATTCCTCCTCCTATTAAACAGCCACACGTTTAGCTCCGTCTCCTCATTATTCACCACCATCACTGTAATATTTCATCATCAACATTAACACAGGAAGGTGATGAGAGGGGGGTGGATTTTGAGTCAGCAGCATCTGAGATTTTTAAAATGCAGAGTTAGAAAAGAAAAACATCTCCCACTGAAAGCCGCATTTTACAGTAGAAATAAATGGAGCTCATTATGCTGGTAGTGAACTACGCTGCCTGACTCAGCCGGCTAAAAACCATAGAAACTGATCTTAAACAGAATTTAGGACCTTGTTGGGGTTCATCCTAAAGTTAGGACAGGATTTAGGAGGTTTAGTCTAGATAAGATGTTTGTGTGATGCTGTTTTCTGAGCTGGAGTTAATGATGAGATTATGAAGGGAGGAGCTGATATTCTGGAATAGATGCTGTCCGAAATTCAGTCCGTACTGAAGTCATCATGGAGACTAAACAGATAAGAATTCAGACTAAAGAAGTTTCTGTAACATGGCCCCTTTTTTAACAACCATCCCAGTCGGCTAACAGGCTGATTTGATAATATTAGGATTAGAATTCAAGTTTAAAAATTTCTGAATGATAAAATATTTTAAATCTCGCTGACTTTCCAGTTACACCTGGCTTAGCAGCAAAAATCTTGACATCATAATTGATTCAGATTTATCATTCGATCAACACATAGGCAGCATCACTAGAACAGCTTTTCTACATCTTCGCAACATTGCCAAGATAAGAAATGCCCTATCCCTGCGTGATGCAGAAACACTAGTACATGCCTTTATTACTTCCAGGCTAGACTATTGTAACGCACTACTGTCAGGATGTACAAGCAGGAATCTAAGCAAACTTCAACTAGTCCAAAACGCCACAGTCAGGGTCCTAAAACTAGAAAATTTCATCATATCAGTCCAGTGCTATCATCACTTCATTAGCTGCCTCTAAAATTCCGTATTGATTATAAAATTCTTTTATTGACGTATATTTTATTGACTCGCTCCTGAGTACCTGCAAGACCTTATTTCCTATTACAAGCAATCACGACTACTCAGATCCCAGAGCGCTGGCTTATTAATATCTCCTAGAATTCATAAGGCTGCAGCTGGGGGAAGAGCTTTTTCTTATAAAGCCCCCAAACTCTGGAATGATCTTCGAGAAAATGTTCGGGACTCCCGACAGTCTCAGTCTTTAAAACTAGGCTGAAAACTCACTTGTTCAATTTAGCTTTTGGTAGGTAATGTTCCCCCTTAGATAAAGGCAACGGATCCAGGGGTCCATGGACACAGGGAATTATAGTAAACTGAGACGCTGGTGCTGTTGTCCCGCTGCTCGCACGCGGTCACTCAGGTTTGTGGATGGTGGAGCAGAGGGATGCCAAACTGTTTCAGAGTGCTGCCGTGTCTTTGTCTCCTTCTGGTTCTTATAACTATCTGGCTGTTATAGTCAGATCTGCCGGAGTCATTAGCCACACTCTGGAATGTTGTTCACATTCCCTGTTTTACGTACAAACAGACAGAATAAAACTAATTCCCTCTCCCTGCCATTTTTCCGAGTATACAACCGCCCACATGTCCGGCTGGACACTGAAGGAC
The DNA here is from genome assembly GCF_015220715.1 of Pygocentrus nattereri. Classification (NCBI taxonomy): domain Eukaryota; kingdom Metazoa; phylum Chordata; class Actinopteri; order Characiformes; family Serrasalmidae; genus Pygocentrus; species Pygocentrus nattereri. The sequence continues at coordinate 24,606,361 of NC_051217.1, read as the reverse complement.
GACTGCTACCCACTTCAGACCAGCTGCCCATGCCCCAGCTACCGCCACCTACCTTGGACTAGCTGCCCACCCTACACTGATGTTTTCATAGACTCCTGGCTATTACTACTATTAATACTACTGCTATTAATATTAGTAGTATAATCACTTGTAGGTAGTTTGACCACCTTTTGAGAAATCTGTTGTTCCTTTTGGATTCTGTGTGTATAAAAATGTAACATTTCAAAACAAAAGAAGAACGAAGCAAGAGCACCAATCAGGGCACAGCGGTCACTTTGTTTAGAGCTTGTTTTGATCTGTTGGTCATACCGACCCAGTGCAGCACACAGTTCAACGTCAGCACAGCAGCGTAAATTTTTGGGAGAGTCTGTTCAACATAAATGATGAACTAACCTAACTTTGTGTAAATAGAGCACAATATAGAAATATGTCCACATATGCAGTCGTGACTGACGCGGCTTTTTTCTGAATTTATACAAACACCATTTCATTTTATAGTAAATTAGTTTGGGCTGGTTTATGTTTATGAACAGAGACCTACAGATCAACATAGTAAAGGAAGCTCATTTGTGATCCTGAGTTTAAAGCCAGTCTTTTTAAAACTTGGAACTAAGTTGTAAATAAATCTTAAACTGAAACTTTGCTTGTTTGTAAAAAGTGATTTCAGAGCCATTCGGTTCTCCCTGATGGAAACTGTTTACCTTCAGGACATTAGAGTAATCTTTTAATCTTTTAGTACTTTTACTTTCCTACTTAAGTACATTTGAAGGTAAATCCTTTAGTACTTTTACCCAAGTGGAGGTCTAAAGGGAGGAACTTCTACTTTTACTGGAGTAATATTTTACATTGGTGTCTCTAACTCGAGTACAGGATTTCTGTTCTTCATCCAGTAAAAAGAGTTTGCATTGCCAAGTTTGTTTAACTAGCTAAACTACTGAGGTCAGCCTGGTCGAGGGCAGTTGCGATCCTCTGCTGCTCCTTGTCCTATAAGTGGCCATTTGTTTAATGTTGCTGCTAACAGAGATTCTCTAACATGTCTGACATTACATATTTTCCCACAACCTCCAGATCCGTGCTTTTCAATCAGTGCAATATCTGTCTTCAGAGCCACAAAGCCACAGTTTCACTCCAGCTGGTTCATTCAGCACAACTTGAAAACTTGTTTTGTTTTGTCTTAGCAAGTCTTAGGCTCATCAACATTTTAGTCGTTTTATGTGGCTTTCCAATAAATTTGTGATAAATTTGCGTTGGACTGATGTTGTATTCTGTAAGCTTTAGGCTAAAACAGGCTTTGATTTGAACACATAAGGAGATTCACAGGGTAATTACTATATGAACTACAGCTGGTGTGTCTCTGGGTAAACTAAAGTGTTATGTAGACATACACTCACCGGCCACTTTATTAGGTTTATTTGCTAGTAAAAGGTTGGACCCTCTTTTGCCTTCAGAACTGCCTTAATTCTTCTTGGCATACTTTCAACAAGGTGTTGGAAACATTCCTCAGATATTTTGGTTGGTTATTTGAGTTACTGTTGTCTTTCTATCATCTGGAACCAGTCTGTCCATTCTCCTCTGACCTCTCACATCAACAAGGTATTTTTGTCCACACAACTGCCGCTCAATGTATCTTTTCTCTTTTTCGGACCGTTCTCTGTAAACCCTAGAGATGGTTGTGTGTGAAAATCCCAGTAGATCAGCAGTTTCTGAAATACTCAGACCAGCCCGTCTGGCACCAACAACCACGGCACGTTCAAAGTCACTTAAATCCCCTTTCCTCCCCATTCTGATGCTCGGTCTGCACTTCAGCAAGTTGTCTTGACCACCTCTACATGCCTAAATGCATTGAGTTGCAGTCATGTGATTGGCTGATTAGCTATTTGTGTTAACAAATATTCACTCATTTTGAATTTGATATTTGCAAAAAACAATAACGTTTATCCATTTGAACATTAAATATCTTGTCTTTGTAGTGTATTCAATTGAATATAGGTTGAAAAGGATTTGCAAATCATCATTTTCTGTTTTTATTTATGTTTTACACAATGTCCCAACTTCATTGGAATTGGGGTTGTAGTTGGAAAAAAATCTGGTTACATTAGCTTACATTATTCCTTCTCCTGTGAAATTACCACTTTGGAGATGCAAGGTTTTGTTTCTGACAGTGATGAAATATTCCAATATGTGTGGATATTTCATATGGGTTTCACTTGAATGACAACTGACCGTAATAATTAGCCAGCTGGCACACACGTTTTCCACTCCGCTCATGTTTATTTTTTTATTTGTGGTCTTTGATTTCTGTCACATGAAGGCTCTTCTTGCTTTTAGCACCCTCTAGTGGACACTTCTTTCTTGAAAATGTAGCAAAATGCACTTGTGAGACGTACCAGTCCTGGCCACTTTATTGGAAACCTCTCTCTGGGCGCTCTGTCTTGCTGCTGTACAGTTAGCAGCCCATCTGTCCATACGCAGTTTGTGTTAAGCTGGACGACTTAAAAAATCCACACAGAGAGTGTCATACGTTTAAAATCCATCTTTTACAGAATTTCCTGTTGCCTTGTAGCGAGGATGCGCAAACTAGGCGATACGGCAAAAAAAGCACCCGAACCTTCCCAGATCTCGCCGATGTCACGTGATATGTACGAAGCTGAACTGGACCGGACCCATTGGTGCTTTTATTCACGCACAGTGAGCTCAGATATCAGAGCTGGAGAAATATTTAACTACGAACTGGCTGTTGACCTGAAACTGTAACAAGAGTGATTATTTACTCTGGACTCAACTAGCAGCTCCTCTGTCTCCATGGTCAGATTGTTACGCCCGACTAGTGTGAATATACATACATAACGGTTTTATACTGCACCAAAAAAGGGTTCTGCTATAGTTACAGTGTCAAGCTTGTAAAAATAGCAAAACTCTTTTTGGTGCTATATAGAACCATATGCAACACATTCTCCATCAATCTGAAGAACCTTTTAATCATGCAAATGAATCACATGCATTCGCATAATTAAATAATGGTTCTAGTTTATTCATGCTAGAACTGTTCTATTTACCCTAGAATGCTTGATGAACAATCTAGTGTGTAGGTGGCATATCTCATATCTCTCTCTCTCTCTCTCTCTTTCTCTCTCTCTCCCTCTCTCTCTCTTTCTTGCTCGCTCTCTCTCTCTCTTTCTCACTCTCTCTCTCTCTCCCTCTTTCTCTCTCTCTTTCTCTTTCTCTCTCTCTCTCAATCTCTCTCTGTCTCTCTCACACACTCTCACTCTCTCTCTCTGTCTCTCTCTCTCTCACACACACTCTCTCTGTCTCTCTCTCTCTCACCCTCTCTTTCTCTCTCTCACTCTGTCTCTCTCTCTCTCACTCTGTCTCTTTCTCTGTCTCTCTCTTCCTCTCTCTCTCTTTCTCTCTCTTTTTCTCTCTTTTTCTCTCTCACTCTGTCTTTCTCCCTCAATCTCTCTTTCTCTCTCTCACTCTCTGTCTCTCTCTCTGTCCCTCTCTCTCTCTCTCTCTCTCTCTCTTTCTTTCTCTCTCACTGTCTTCTCCCTCGATCTCTCACTGTCTTCTCCCTCGATCTCTCTCTCTCTCTCTGTCGCTCTCTTTCTCTCTCTCTTTCTCTCTCACTCTCTCTTTCTCTCTCTCTCTCTTTCTCTCTCTCTCTGTCCCTCTCTCTCTTTCTTGGTCTCTCTCTCTCTCTTACACTCTCTCTGTCTCACTCTCTTTCTCTCTCTGTCTCTCTCTCTCTCTTCCTCTCTCTCTCTTTCTCTTTTTCTCTCTCTCTCTTTCTCTCTCACTCTGTCTTTCTCCCTCGATCTCTCTTTCTCTCTCTCACTCTCTCTGTCTCTCTCTCTGTCGCTCTCTCTCTCTCTCTCTCTGTTGCGCTCTCTCTCTCTCTGTTGCTCTCTCTCTCTGTGTCTCTCTGTCGCTCTCTCTCTCTGTCTCTCTCTCTCTCTCTTTCTCTCTCACTCTCTCTTTCTCTCTCTCTCTCTCTCTTTCTCTCTCTCTCTGTCCCTCTCTCTCTTTTTTGCTCTCTCTCTCTCTCTCTCTCTCTCTCTTTATAGCCCCGCCTCCTCCAAAACGAGCTCCGACCACCGCCCTGTCTATGCGCTCCAAATCTATGACGTCTGAGCTGGAGGAGTTGGGTAAGCATAGAAACCCTGGCATGTGTGTTTCTCAACTGTTTCTCCTTTTGTCCTCCTCATGCCTGTTCACTCTCGGCCTGACTGATGGATTGATTGTTTGTTTGTTTGTTTGTTTGTTTGTTGTGTTGATTTCCAGTGGATAAAGGTAAGCAGCAGTGTTCTGATGCCTCACACTTCAGCCTGCAACATTGAAAACAAATGCAGATGCAAGATCAGCAGGGATGTAAATCTCTGAATGATTCAGTTCAGTTATCATTCTTTAAGAAACGACTTGGTGCATCATGGAATCACCATGAATTATTTCAGTTTGAACATGTCGGTATTATTTAGATTTCCTCTGTCTTCTTTAAATAGAAAAATCATTTTATTTAGTTATTTTGGCCAAGAAATGACTGCATGCTTTATTGCGTCATGATCAAATTCTTTATTAGCTGAAGACGAGATTTAAAAGGAACTTAAAAATCTGTGAAAAATAGAAAGGAATATCAAATTCAAAGTTTGGAATCACTTTCCAGTTAAAAAACATTGTTGCAGGTTTATATTTACAATGATTCCAATATATGATCCTTGAATTTTCTTAGTTTCAAGATCATCTTTTTAAATGCCATAATACCTGAGAAAGGAATAGAAATTTTAATAAAAATATCCTGAATGCCTTGAAGTTTAAATCCCAAGGTGCAGATATTAGATCAAGGTATTACTATAAATATGCAATTTATATTTTTCTTATTATTATTTTTATGTAATAATTTTAAATTGTTAGCAAGATGTCAACACAAAACCTACTACATAATCTTCAGTCTGCCCTGGGATTCCCAAAAGCAGCTTAGCACAAAGAGCAAGCATCACACTGAACACTCAGTCTACCAGTTAAGATAATCTTAACACTAAAATGGTTTGGGAAACTGGGCCTTGATTGTTAGATGGACATGCGGTTTTCATATCGGTAAAAGACGAGTTTTATTCCAATTAAAATTAATTGCAAAATCACAGAACTATGTGGCCAAACGTTTTTGCATCCCTTTATGAAACTGTATGCTAGCAACACCCTAGAAAGCACCTGGAATAATATAGCAGCCATTTCACAACACTCTAACAACTACCTGGGATACCTTAGTAACCACCTACTCAACACTGTAAAAATTATCTGGGATACCTTAGCAACTGCCTGGGATACCACAGCAACCACCTAACAACACTCAAACAACCACCTAGGATACTTTAGCAACCACCTAACAACACTCTAACAATCACCTGGGATAACATGGCAACCACCGAACAACACTCTAACAACCATCTGGGATACTTTAGCAACCAGCTAAGAACACTCTAACAACCACCTGGGGTAATATGGCAACCATCGAACAACATTCTACTAACCACCTTGGATATGTTAGCAACCACCTAACAACACAACAACCACTCGGGATACCTTAGCAACCACCGAACAACACTAACAACCACCTGGGATACCTTAGCAACCATCTGGGATACCACATCAACCACCTAACACCCTATCAACCACCTGGCCTGCCATAGCAACCACTTAACAACACTCCAACAACTACCTGGGATACCTTAGCAACCACCTAACCAACGCTCTAACAACTACCAGGATACCTTAGCAACTGCATGGGATACCACAGCAACCACCTAACAACACTCTAACAACCACCTGGGATACTTTAGCAACCACCTAACAACACTCTAACAACCACCTGGGATAATATGGCAACCAAGTCAAGTCAAGAGGCTTTTATTGTCATTCCATCTATGTACAAGTACACAGTGGAGTGAAATTATGTTCCTCCAGGAACAACACGGTGCAACAAGGAACAAAAAGTACAAAGCCACCAAACAACACTCTAACAAAGACCTGGGATAACATGGCAACCACCGAACAACATTCTAACAGCCACTTGGGATACATTAGCAACCACCTAACAACACTCTTGCAAACACCTGGGATAACATGGCAACCACTGAACAACACTCTTACAAAGACATTTACGGCATTTGGCTGACGCTCTTATCCAGAGTGACTTACAATTTGATAATTTTACACAAGGTAGTGTTAGGAATCTTGCCCAAGGACTCTTATTGGTATAGTGTAGGGTTCTTACCCAGGTGGGGGATTGAACCCTAGTCTACAGCATAGAAAGCAGAGGTGTTAACCACTACACTACACCGACCACCTAGGACCTAGGATAACATGGCAACCACTGAACAACACTCTAACAAAGACCTGGGATAATGTGGCAACCACCAAACAACACTCTAACAAGGATCTGGGATAACATGGCAACCACCGAACAACACTCTAACAAAGACCTGGCATGACATGGCAACCATCTAACAACCCTCTAATAACCACCTGTGATACCATAGCAACCACCTGGGATATCACATCAACCACCTAACAACACTCTATAAACCATCTGGGATGCCATAGCAACCACCTGGGATGCCATAGCAACCACCTAACAACACCCTACTAATACCAGAGTTTGCTGAAGTACAGTAATCCTGAAATTTCCTCACAGTGTAGTTTGGAAGCTTGGAATCAATGTTGTCAGTAGTATAAAAACCATTATGTATAAAAGGCTTCTAATCTGTTCAACCTGCACAACTTCACAGGTTCCAGATAATCAGTAGGGCACTAGAAAAATAATAGAAATGAAATGTTATGTCTGTCGAGAAGATTCTGAAATGCACAGAGAATTAAGTTTTAACAGAATTAAGATCCAGAATTCATCAGATTTCAAATACAATACAGAAACCAAGGTAAATAGATAATTACACTGTATTATGTATTATTTATGAATTTCTTGTTCCCAAAACAATAAGACATCCAAAAACGTGTGTGATTAATCCACCATCTTCAGATTAATGCATTGTTACACATGGACGTGTTTTATACCCCTGCTAGTAACTCACTCTCTCCGGCCGCAGTTCAGAGCCTGAGCCCTGCGGTTCTGACAGGCTCTGTGTCAGTCTTACTGGCTGCTTGCTGCATCTTGACTGTGCAGTTCAGCCACTGTGTAGCTCTGAGATTAACCCTTACAAGCCCACAGTTCCTCCTGTCGTTCTGCTGTACTGTTTAAACGTAATTACACAATTAATTTCCAAGAAACTTAATTCAAATTTCAATTTAAATAATTTTTTAAATTTATTTGTTTATTGATTTTCACAAAAGTTGTAAAAGCATCATTCCGATTTGACAAAATCTTAAAATTTTAGCCATCAAGACCAAGCAGAATAAGAAGGAAAAATAGTGATAATAATGATAATTATATATATATATATATATATATATATATATATATATACAACATTTGGTTCTGGCCATGCAAGCTGATTGGTTAAGAAGTGTCCTAACTATGCTGTTATTTCACCATAACATCACAGGTTTTTCTTCCTTTGCCACAAAAAGAAAACGGACTGACGAACTGTCAGTCAGTCTGTGTGGAGCTGGAGAACGTACTGCCGGCTGTGCAGCAAATGGGCGGAGATCGTTACTCTGACGTAGCAACAAGCTGCTCGTTAAGGAACTGTAATTTAGAGGAAGGAACTGAACATTAAAACATATTAAACGCCACGTTCACGGCCAGTTTATTCATTTCTTACTGTATTTATTTAACTGCTGTATTAAAGCAGTAGAGCACTCGAGGAGTGAGTTGGACTCGGACTCCCTCTCAGGTTCTACTGCTAAATCATTTTGCTTAAATCTCCTCAAACTTACAAACACAAATGCGGTCTGGATCGAATGTTGAGAATTTCCGTGCAGTTTCTCAGCTTGTTTCTATGAGCTGTGAGTCAGAAGTAATTCATGAGATTACAGCAGGGTTTTGTTATGGCAGAGGATAACTGAGGCTTCTAAAGGGTTAAACTTTCATGTTTTCTAACACTACAGTCAGACAGCAGTGCATAAGCATGAATGAGCATGGATAACACTGTATAGCATGAAGCCAGTCATTGTTTCTTCTCATATTCATATTAATCCATTTCTTAATTTTCTCATAAATTCTGGCTATAAAGCATAAAAAACTAGTGAAGCTGTTTTGTTTTCACCTGAACATTTTTATGTGCTCAGGCTCTGAAAAAATAGAGCCTTAAAATGAGAGGTTATGTGTTTATTTCAGCCTTATTTGCTGTTCTCTATGTTAGTTTTTATCTTTGTGAAGCAGATTAAGCTGCATTTCTGTGGTGCTGTAGCTCAGAACACATTCTAACCCAGTGTTGGCTGAATATTAGTTCATTTCTACATATTTTTAACTTATTCAAACAAAACAGCTTGTGAGCTATGTGTCCACACTTGGTTCTTTGGCAATTGATGGATCCTTAAAGTAAACACAATGTAAATCACCTGGGATATCATAGCAACCACCTAGCAACACCCTATCTGCCACCAGAGATACCACATCAGCAGGTTACCAGCACCCTAGCAACCACCTGCAATACCATAGCCACCATCTAGCAACACAACCACCTGGGATACCACAGCAAAGGGCTAGCAGCAAAATAGCAACTGCCTGGGATAACGTAGCAACCAAATAGCAACACCCCATCCAACCACCAGAGATACCACAGCAACCTGTTAGCAGCTCCCTAGAAACAACCTTGCAACACATCCACCTGGGATACCTTAGCAACCACCTAGCAGCACCCTAGCAACCACCAGAGTTACCACAGCAAATGATTAGCAGCACCCTAGCAACCACCTAGTAAGACAACCACCTCGGATACCATAGCAATTGTTTAGCAGCACCCTAGCAACCACCTGGGATGCCATAGAAACCCCCTAGCAATACAACCACCTGGGATATCATAGCAACTGGCTAGCAGCACCCTAGCAACCACCTGGGATACAACAGCATCTGTCTAGCACAGTTAGTTGTGTTTCTGAATTGACGAGATTTTCTACACATTATTATTTGCATTGGTGTGGAATGTGTTTGTGATATTTGATTAATATGTGAAGACGGTTTGTGCATGAAGCAACTAGGATCAGTGCGCATCTGTTTGCGTTAATGAGAACGTTTTTGTGTTGTGTTGTGCTGAAATAGTGCAGATGCCTGATCCTGCTGTCGGACGTGTAAAGCAGGTCTTATTCTGAGTGTAAATGTAGGAATAGAGCTGGAATGTCAGTGTCTCTGTTGATCTTGACATATGAAGTATGATTTTACTCTTTCCCCAGCCACCTTGAGGAAAAAGAAAGGTGGTAAGTTTTAGCACTGACCGTCTTACTGTGACATACGGAAATACTTTTAAGTTGTGATTTAAAAGTGTATTAAAGAAATACTTCAGTGTTTCTTAAACTAATTAATTAATTAAACTAATCTCTGTCTGCTACATCTGTATCGCATGCAAATTACCATAGATAATAATTGATGTGTTTTCCTGCACATAAAAAAGAACAGAAAACCATTTGATGGCAAACTGATGTAAAATACAAGCCAGTAGGCAGATGCTGAATTCCTTGAATAAATGTTTGAAACTACAACATTATTAATATGTATATATTAATGATGTATAAAATGCTTCTCAACCTGAACAACTTCAAAGATTCCATGTAATCGGTAGGACATGAAAAAGCTGCAGTAATGTTAAAACGTTAGGTGTGTCCAGAAGTTTCCGAAAATGCACAGAGAATTAAGTTTTAATAAAATTTTCAAAAAGGTTCCGTACAGAGCCTTCTACAGCACATTCTCCATCGGTCTGATGAAAGCTTTCATGAGGCAAAGAACTCTTTAGTCATACAAATGGTTCTTTGAGTGTTCATGGTTCTATATAGAACCATTTTCTTTACTAAAGAACCCTTGAAGAACCATCATTTTTAAGTGTGTATCATATATTAATTTCTTGTTCACAGAGTGTTTGAACAGTGTAATATAACGTCCAGTAAATGCTTTGGCTCAGTAGTTTATAGTGTTCATATCCACACTGTACTTATTTATAAGTTATTAGATTTGTTGCTTATAAATGACAAAAAATGTTAATATTGTAGTTGATTTTAAACATTTGAACGGTAATACACCTTTGACTTAAGAATTCATTGAAACATAAACATTCAGCATCTACCCACTGGTGTCTACTATAAGTACAACCCCATGAATGAAGTTGGGACATTGTGTAAAACATAAATAAAAAACAGAATACGATAGAACAAGTTGCAGGCATCAAATTCAAAATGAGTGAATATTTGCGAAAAACAAAGTTTATCCGTTTGAACATTAAATATCTTGTCTTTGTAGTGTATTCAATTGAATATAGGATGAAAAGGATTTGCAAATCATCGTATTCTGTTTTTTATTTATGTTTTACACAATGTCCCAACTTCATTGAAATTGGGGTTGTATATTCAAAGCTAATTTATTCATTTCAAATATAATTCTACCAACCACCAGAGATACCACAGCAACGAGTTAGCAGTACCCTAGTAACCACCTGGGATACCATAAGAACTGGTTAGCAGCACCCTAGCAACCACCTGGGATGCCATAGCAAGCACCTATCAACACAACCACCTGGTATACCATAGCAACTAGTTAGTAGCACCCTTGCAATCACCTGGGATACCATAGCAACCACCTCGAAACACCCTACAAACAACCAGAGATACCACAGCAACTAGTTAGCAGCACTTTAGCCACCACCTGGGATGCCATTGTAACCACCTAGCAACACAACCACGTGGTATGCCATAGCACCTGAGATACCCTAGCAACCATCTCGAAACACCCTACAAACAACCAGAGATACCACAGCAGCCAGTTAGCAGCACCCTAGCAACCACCTGGGAAACCTGACAGAGTGATGACTGATAGAGATTAAGTTGAAAAACGCTGGAGTCCTTCTTTAATTCAGGTTGCACTCAACTTGTCTCAGTCTGTGTGTTGCAGTTCACCTCTCCAGTCAGTAGCTGGCTCGTTTGGTTCCGTTTGTGCTGCATGTTTTTATGTGGCGCTAGTTTGTTGTTCTGTAAGGAAACGTCTGCATGATATTTTACAACAGACAGTGACTTCACTGTTGGCACATTGCCAGGCGGTGGCTTGTTGCATAACAGTTCAGTGAAAAACAGTATTGATGTTGTTGATGTTTGTCCTGAGAGTTTCGTAGATGAGTAGTTTGTAAGTTTGTGACGTGTGTAGTGTTTGGGTTTCTACACGTCATGTTGGACACGGGCAGGAGTTTATAGCCACATATGCCATTTATTTCTGATTTTTTGTTTGTTTTTGTTTACTTTTTTTAAATACATTATGGGGGCAGATTTACTAGTTAGCCGCAGTGGTCTTTTAGCCATAATAAGACCAAAGGGGCAGTCACTGCTCTCTTTTGTACTACAGCGTTTTAAAGCCACTGTTAATAAAAATAATAATAGTAGGTTTTGAGAATAAAGTTGTGATATTTTGAGAAAAAAGGTCCTAATATTTAGAGGATAAAGTGGTCTAATTATAGGGGGGCTGCCATAACACGTTGGGGTCTTGGTTGCTGTCCTAGCGCCCGGAGCTCCACTCACTCCCGTCTCTCTGTGGATCATTTTGGTCTTCATCCTCACTGTTTGTGAAACTTCATGCCCTGTTTGAATGGGTGGAGATGAAGCCCCCGATAGCCGTGTAGATGACCCTGCCTCAAACTCTCCTTCAACAACACAGACAGGTGGTTTCCTCCGAGTCCATCTGGCTCTTCATTCTAGATAAACGCAGTTTCCTCCGAGTCCGTCCGGCTCTTTATTCTAGATAAACGCAGTTTCCTCCGAGTCCGTCTGGCTCTGGGGGCAGTTGTGGACTGGAGGTTAGGGAACTGGCCCTGTGACCGGAAGGTTGCCGGTTTGATCCCCAGTGCCGACAGTCCATTATCGAGAAGTCCTTGAGCAAGGTACCTAACCCCCAATTGCTCCCTGAGTGCCGTGGATAGGGCTGCCCACTGCTCCGGGCACGTGTGCTCACTGCCCCCTAGTGTGTGTATTCACTAGTGTGTATGTGGTGTTTCACTGCACGGATGGGTTAAATGCGGAGGTGGAATTTCCCTGTTTGTGGGATTTAAAAAAAGTACTACTTAACTTATAAACACAGATACCAGCTCAGCCATTTCAGCCGGTTCTTACACTAATACCAGGCTGGTGCTGATGTGCAGGAGAGACGGGGAGGCTGAGTGTTTCTTTATGGGGGAATTGATATGAAAGTGCAGCTCCACCAACTCAGCGCCCCTCATTTAACACGAAGAGGTGCTGCTTCACTTCGCAAAGCCTTTGGACACAATACTAACCTTTCCTGGTATTAATGCCACTTTAATGTCTTAACTGTATGACGTTTTTCCCTGAATATTATGACGTTTTTCTCAAAATATTAAAACTTTTTTCTTGAAATATTACAACTTTTTTCTCAAAGTCTATTTTTATTTTTATTTACAGCGGCTCTAAAAGGCTGTTGTACTTTTGCCTCATTGCATAAGCACTTGTAGAAGTGTCACCACGTACTGGGAGGAAGTTATTCTAGAGAAGCACGTAAAGAGTGAATGTATATTTTGGTTTACTTTCTCGAACTTCTGACATGTCAAAATAATGCCTTATTTTCTCAAAGTTATTTTTACACTGAAATAGTCACATGCTCCCATGAGCCATGGCAACTTTCTTGACACAAAACCTTGAGAAAATAACTCATTTAAACTTGATAAACCATGTTTTGAATGTGAAACAGACAAATAAAAGCATGTGGTTATATTGTGCTGGTCATGTGTTAATTATGAAGTTGTGCCTGCGTTCATTTGCATGGATGTTCTTGGTTGATAACTCGCAAAATTGATCACTCGCCAGTGCAAAGTGTCAGTGGACAGTCGGTCATTAGTGCCTTTCTTAATAAATCTTAAGCCTTAAGCTTGCAGTCAGGTAAATATATATGAAAAATTTCAGGGGTGTGTCTTCATTCATTTCTGAAAGATAGAGGCTTTAAAAAGTGGGTGTGGAATTTATATCGCCCTAAAATAATTGCTTTAGTAAAAAAGAATTATTTTATATGATAACATTTGACTTATTGATGCTACATGCATGAGGTTTTCAAGGGTTCTATAAAAATGCAAGTTTGCTATTTAATGTCTTTGGAAAATCTGGATATTTTGTGTTCGTTGTAGCAAATTTGACCTGTATCTCCACACTGAAGTACAGATCTTTCTAATTTTGGCCTTTTTAATTCATATTACAGTGCTCTTTGAGCAGGTATTGGTCTTAAAGCAATTAAGGTTTCTGAGTTATGAGCCATTAGAATGAAAAAAGCCTAATTTCAAATGTGCATTGCTTATATAAGAAGGTGTATTTGACACTTTAAATAAAAATGGTTTGGCTCAGGCTATCAACTTGATATCCTTATATTCTAGAATGTGCTTGTTTTAATGGAATACATTTATTTATTTGATTGTTTTCATTTTTACAGCTCATAAATGTAGAAATCTTTATTACTTTTTGACTAATATGGAATTTCCAAAAAGAGCACTGCAAAAATTGAAATACCTGATGTGTGGAGATGGAGAGGTTTTATTTTCACATTTTCAGCAGCTGTCAAGTGTCAAATGTGCACCCCTACGTCTTCTGGTTTGAGGTCGAATGCAAATTAAATCTGAGAAAACACACACACACACACACACAATTTCTAAGCCGTTTATCCTTCTAAGTTGAGGGGGAGAGCCAGAGCCTATCACAGCAGCCATTGAATGGAAGGCAGGAAACATCCTGGACAGGTCACCAGTCCATCACAGGGTAGACAGACAGACAGACACATTCACACCAAGGGGCAATTTATCTCCAGTTGGCCTCACTGCATGTCTTTGGGCTGTGGGAGGAAACCCATGCAGACTCCACACAGAGAGGACCCTGGTCACCCAGCCGGGCAATCAAACCCAGGCCCTTCTTGCTGTGAGGCAACAGCGCTACCTACCGAGAGTCATAGTAAAAACACTAAAACTATGCAATAACACATACAGAAATATACAGTTACCAAAAGAGTGTTAAAGCTACGCTGTGTGAGATTTGTGGAGCTGGAGATCTCTCTGATGGAAATGGGAAACTGTCAAAACTTGGTGAAGGAGCGTCTTCTGAGGATGTGAGTGAATTATCTACTATTGTCCTCATATCTTCCTCTGCATAATGTTGATTTTGGATCTTGGACCTTAACATAAAACATCTTGGACCTTAACCATAACTATATTTCCAAAAGTATTCAGTTGTCTGGCTTATGAAATTGAGTGACATCCCATTCTTAATCCATAGGGTTTAATATGATTTTTTTTATTGTTTCTCTAAATTTTCTCCCCAATTTAGTTGTATCCAATTCCACCCACTAGTTAGGACTCCCCCAGTACTAGGAGGGCAAAAACTAGCACAGGCTTCCTCTGAGACCTGTGAGGTGCCGCTGCATCTTCTGCTGCTCACACAACAGCATTGGACAGCTGAATGTACTCGGAGGAGAGCGCTACACACCTAGATCAGTTACATCAGCCAACTTCTTAAAGCCACTATCTCAGAAAATAATGAAGAAACAAGCTTGTAATTCTACACAATATGTGAACACAATGAGACTAAATACTAGAGGTATTAAGCAGTACTTCTAGCTGAAAGGCCTTCTGTGAGTCCTTATAAATTCACCTGATTTTCTATTAAACTTAGTATATAATGCTGTAAAAAAAGTGCTTCTTTGCCACCAGCTTAGGGAAAATGAGCCACTAGACTGTAAGAGCTTGTTATTCACTCACTGTGTGTGTGTGTGTGTGTGTGTGTGTGTGTGTGTGTGTGTGTGTGTGTGTGTGTGAGACAAATGAGTTACGACTGTTTTTGATACATAAAATCACACAAACTTGAAAAGTGGACTTCAAGGGAAGAAAAAAAAACAAGAAATCAATGGAATATATGTTCTTTAAGGGCTTAACAATGAGCTGATAAACTGGATCAAGTGTGTTAAAGCAGGAAAATGAAGAATATGTGTAGAACCAAATCCCTCAGGGCTGGAATGAAAACCACCAGTGTGTGTGGAAATGCAGTATTTAAGCAGAGCCGTCTTTGAGCACGCATATTTATGTGAGTGTGACGTTATGTTGTTGGTCTTTGTGGGTGTTTTTTATTAATATGTTGACAATATTTGAACTTAGAAGTGATTTAATGTCACAGATTTAAGAGTATGTAGCAAATGTCCATTATATTGTAGTATACTGAGTAGCATAAAATATATTCACTCTTAAAAATAAAAGTACCAAAAAAGGTGTTTAAGAGTGCTAAGAACAACTTTTGCTTCCTTAAAGAACATTGGATGGTTCTTTAAGAAACCAGAGGTTAAGTGTGAGAAACCTACAGAAATGTTAAAGAACCTCCAAATAATGTAGACATTCTATACCAGTGAATTGAGCCATTTAAGAAGCATTTTTTAGAGTTTAGAAAAATACAAAAATACATGACTTATTGCTTGAGTGAAAGACCAGTGTCATGATGTTGTGTAAAAATATACAAGACGAATAGAAAGACAATTATTACCTGAGCATTCTGTGTGTGCCTGCATTTCTGTGTGTGTGTGTGTGTGTGGATAGTTCTGAGCAGTCATGTTGTTTAAGACTATTTTTTGGGCAGTAACTGATTTTCTCAGTAAAGACTTTATTAGAATAAATACAGTAAAGTACAATAAAACATAAAAAGAATGTGTTGTTTTCAGTAAAGTTATGAATATGTATGATAGAAGAACACAGGTTTGGTTCATGACTTCTTGCTGCATCACATTTTTCAGTTCCATCAACAGATTTAATATAACGAAGGATTGCTTTGATTCATTAGTTATTTTATGGAAGCTGAAAACCCTGGACCTTTTTTGGGGGAGACGTTTTTAAACCATGTGCATTAAGATGTAAGATGTCATTCAGTCATTCAGAGTGGTTCAGTGTGAAACGCTTCTTTCTAGAGTGTCAGAACTGTTTACATTGGTGGTGATGGGAACCAGACGTCCCCCTCTAAAAGCTCCTCACAGAAAGTTCCTACATGAACTGGTTCTGAATTCACTGCCTGATGACTGAGATGCTGTTTTATGATAGTTTAGAGAACTTAAACTCCATTCATGGTGGAGGAAGACATGCAGGGCGCTGTGCGGCAAAATAGTCCCCAAAGAAAACTTATTATTCCAGATTTTCCACTATTTTCCATCATCAACATTCCATATAAACTCAGAAGACTTGTGTAGGTTATCTGGTGGTTCTGGATGGTAAATAAAATGTCTATATCTGTGTTGTAGTCATGGCGACGCCTGGTTCCTATCACCACCACTGTAAAGACGTCTGAACCATTTCACACCAAACCGCTCTGAACCTCTCTGATTACACCTCACACACTGAGTTATGGGGATATTTTTGAAAAAAAGCAGTGGGATTCTCCTTAAAGCCTGTTTATGTATTTGTGTTTGTTCGGTCCCACTTTAGATTAAGTGTCTCTAATAACTATGTAGTTATATGTGAATAACATATGCAACAACAATGTAACTATTAATGATCTTGTCACTTACCAAGTAATGTAATTGCACGTGTGTATCAACTTCAGCTGTTAAATGGGTACAGTTCAACTACAGAGTGGTAATTATAGAATGGTAATTAATGTGATGTGACTAGTTTACCTTGTTACAACACAGTTATTCCACAATAATTATGTAAAACAAATGTAATATGCAAAAAGAGACTTCTGATCTGTAGTGTATCAAAGAGATACACTGGAATCACAAGAGGCAAAACTAAAGTTAATACACATATGTAATTACACAAGCTATACATCTGTAACGCGGCCTAAATGATTAGTAGCTATGGTGTTGTTATATGTGTTATTGATGTGTAAATACACAGTTATTAGACACTTAATATAAGTGGGACTGTTTGTTCTAATGTTAGTATTTTGTTTTACGAGTAAAACTTGCTGCCCAGATAAGTGGCTTTATGGTTAATTTTCTCAGACTGAGACTTTTTCACAGTCCTGTGTGTATTTGTAGTGTGTTTATATCTAAGTCTTTGCGTTTGGCGTTTTAGCCCTGTTCTGAATCTTCTTCTCTTCCCGTCTCTGTGTAGATTCTCAGTCTTCTAATGTTGAGGGTCTGAAGAAGAGGATTGTATTTCAAGTCACACTAAGTAATCACCTTAAATGCATGGAGGCTTTTCAAAAGATCAGAACGAACTATACAATTACCAGGACTTGCTAGCATGCGGCTCGCTAGCGTGGCAGTGGCTAACACTAAAACCCTGTGGCTCTGAGTTCTGAGGAGCTTGCACGGCTTTGGGGGCTGACCGGTCTCTTCATTCCTGTTTCTTTGTTTGATTAATTTGTTTATTTCATTGTTTGAGTCTCATCAAAAGTCTCCTTTGATGAGAAGATATATGCGGATTATTGGCTTCTGGCGCCATTGGAGGTTTTCGTTTTACTTGTTTTGTTTGTTTGTTTGTTTGTTTCTTTTTGTAGAGGTTAACAGCTGTTCCTGCTCTGGTCCTGTTGCTCAGCTGGGTGTTTGTTGTCTGTTCCAGATAAAGTGGATGAAGTAGCACCGGCCCAGAAGACTGGCAGGGACAACACCTCAGTGGACATGAGGGTGGCCACCATAAAGCCCCGGCCATCCAGTCGCTGCATAGCAACTCCCACAGATTTCAATGTAAGCATTTCTTCTTCTCACTGCTTCTGCGCTGGTTCCTCAAGGGTTCTTTGGTAAATAAAATGGTTATATATTGAACCATGAATACTCAAAGAACCCTTTGTGTGATCAATGGGTTCTTTTCATCTTTACAGGGTTCTTGAGATGATTGATGATTTTATATGGTTATGTATAGAACCTTTTGGTGCAACCCTTTTTCTACATAGAACTTTATCAAAGAACCCTTCAAGAACCATTTTTAAGTGTGTATGAGCAGTCAGGTCCCACCGGGTACAGATGTGTACTTACCCTGATTCCTTATTTTCCCTGCAGTCCATGTACGAGCGACAGGGTGTAGCTGTCGTCCCACCCACTGTTCCTGGCGGCCCCCAGGGGGCATATCTGGGTGTACCGAAGGGTACGATGAGGAGACAGAAGTCCATCGGTAAGAGAAACAGTCTGCCAGTCTGACTGTGGAAATGCATCCCAGTGTGGTAAACCGACAGGAGTCAAGGCAGTCACAACATAGACTTAATTCTGTGGTTTCTGACACCGTGTGACTCACTGTTCTCTATAAACATGGACGTTAGCATAGCTAAACACAGTAGCAGCATCTAGAAGCATGAATTTTGTCTGTACTTCAGGTTTGTATGTTTGTAAATATACCTGAGGTATGAACATCACTCTTATATTCTCATTGAGGAAAAATGAGCATGAGAACATAAAGCTATGTCCTATTAAATGACAGTGAGGAAACATAGGACACTGGGAATATAGGAACTCAGCTATATAGGATCCTGGGAATATAGAACCCAGGAAATGTAAAACCCTGGGAAAACAGGTTTTGGGGTATATAGGATCCAGGGGAATATAGGATCCTAGAAATATAGGGCCTGGGAATA
Source organism: Pygocentrus nattereri (assembly GCF_015220715.1). NCBI lineage: Eukaryota > Metazoa > Chordata > Actinopteri > Characiformes > Serrasalmidae > Pygocentrus > Pygocentrus nattereri. The sequence goes on along the minus strand of NC_051217.1, from coordinate 24,587,686 downwards.
TTGGTTCCTGCTGATATGGTGTCCGAGGAATATAGGATCCTGGAAATAAAGGTCCCTGGTAATACACGGTCCTAGGAAATATAGGTTCCAAGGAATATAATGTCTGAGGATATAGAATCCTGGGAATTTAGGGACCTAGGAAAACAGATTCCTGGGAATATAGGTTCCAGGGAATATAGTGTTTGGGGAATATAGGATCCTGGAAATAGAGGGCCCTGTGAATATAAATATTTGGAAATGTAAGGCCCTGAGAATATAGGTTCCTGGGAATATAATGTACAGAGAATATAGAATCATAGAAATATACTAAGGAATGTAGCATCTGAGGAATATAGGATCCTGGAAATAGAGGGTAGTGGGAATATAGTGCATGAAGAAGATAGGATCCTGGAAATATACATAATAGTGAAAACAGGTCATTAGGAATAAAGCATCCAGTGAATATAGGATCCTGGAAATATAAGGCCCTGGAAATGTAGGGTCCTGGGAATATAAGACCTCTGCAGAATAGGACCCAAGGTACACTATATTTCCAAAAGTATTTAGTCACCCATCCAAATCATTGAATTCAGGTGTTCCAATCACTTCCATGGCCACAGGTGTATAAAACCAAGCCCCTAGGCCTGCAGACTGCTTCTACAGACATTAGTGAAAGGATGGGTCGCTCTCAGGAGCTCAGTGAATTCTAGCGTGGTACCGTGATCTGACGCCACCTGTGCAAAAGTCCAGTCATGAAATTTCCTGGACAATTTCATGCTCCCATCTTTGTGGGAACAGTTTGGGGATAGCCCCTTCCTGTTCCAACAAGACTGCGCGCCAGTGCACAAAGCAGGTCCATAAAGACATGGATGAGCATGTTTGGTGTGGAAGAACTTGACTGGCCTGCACAGAGTCCTGACCTCAACCTGATAGAACACCTTTGGGATGAATTAGAGTGTAGACTGCGAGCCAGGCCTTCTCGTCTCAGTGTCTGACCTCACAAATGTGCTTCTGGAAGAACAGTCAAAAATTCCCATAAACACACTCCTAACCCTTGTGGAAAGCCTTCCCAGAAGAGTTGGATGGGCCGATATCATATTAAACCCTATGGATTAAGAATGGGATGTCACTCAAGTTCATATCTGTGTGAAGCCAGACGAGCGAATACTGTTGGAAATATAGTGTATGTAGAACCCTGGGAACATAAGATCCTGGAAATACAGGACTGTTTTTAAAACGATAAAGAGAAAACAGAGGGGATGTTTCCTAGAAATTTTTGTGAGAAAATAAAGGTTGCAAAGAATCCTGGGGACCTTGGGAACATAGAGATGGGGTATAAGCTTCCATTACTTGTCAGCTTTGTAGCTCCAGTGCCAAAACTAAACCATAATTCAGACACCAAACCTGTCTTGGCTGATCGACCACATTTGGGGTATAAGGGGGGGAAAACTGGATAAATTTGACTTTTCCTTTAAATCTGCTGCTTGTATCTTCTATTTCCTGCTTTTCATTCACTGTAAAGGGTGATGCTGCACCCAGACTTCTGCTGAATGATAAAATTAGCCTGAGGAACTTTATAGATTAAGAAGCTCACTCTGTTCTCTGTGGGAATCATTCAGGACTTTAAAACATTCCTGACTCACCCAAGCTAATTATAGTATTTCACAGTTTTATTTCCGATAGCTTTAAGACTCGCCTGGTCTATATACAGAGTCACTGACGTGGTTTCTTCATGACTCGGATTTGCTGTGCAGAAGAGTCCTATTTTAACTTTGAGATCTATTTATATGTTTTACGTGATTGCTATTCCCAGGGTCAATTACGTTTTCATCGCTCAGCCGGCTCCGTCTCGCCAGCTGAACAGAGTTCATTAAGTTCGATTATCGTTAAATTAGGCCGATCTGCTTGCCACTCCGGATTCCTTTGATGGAACCTTTAGAACTAATTACACATTCTGGAGAAGAAATGGCACAATCATCAAGTGCATATTAATACATGGCAATATTATTCATGGTCCCTTGAGTTCTGAGTTCTTTTGACCATATGACCCGAAACAGGAGGTTGTAGGATTGACACTGTCCTTTCTGTTCATCAAACTCTCCAATCCGATTGAGTCCTGCTGTGCTTTGAGTTTATCATGAGGCAGCACAGCTTACTGATGTTCTCCAGCTGGCTAGAACAAGGAAAGGAGCTGACAGACTGCAAGCTATTGTAGCAGACACATAATCATAAATTAATTTTCCTTTTTTTACTATTTTCCACATTTTAGAGTCATAGTAAAAACACCAAAACTGTGCAATAACACATACAGAAATACACCAATCAGGCATAACATTATGACCACCTCCTTGTCCATTTTATCAGCTCCATTTACTGTATAGGTGCACTCTGTCGTTCTACAGTTACAGACTGTAGTCCATCTGTTTCTCTGATACTGTGTTACCCTGTTCTTCAGTGGTCAGGACCCCCATGGACCCTCACAGAGCAGGTACTATTTGGGTGGTGGATCATTCTCAGCACTGCAGTAACATTGACGCGGTGGAGGTGTGTTAGTGTGTGTTGGGCTGGTCTGAGTGGATCAGACACAGCAGTGCTGCTGGAGTTTTTAAACACTGTGTCCACTCACTGTCCACTCTATTAGACACTCCTACCTTGTCGGTCCACCTTGTAGATGTAAAATCAGAGACTACAGCTCATCTGCTGCTGCACAGTTTGTGCTGGTTATCCTCTAGTCCTTCATCAGTGGCCATAGGACACTGTGGATCAGACACAACAGTGCTGCTGGAGTTTTTAAACACCTCAGTGTCACTGCTGGTCTGAGAATAGTCCACCAACCAAAAATATCCAGCTAACAGCGTTCTGTGGGCAACGTCCTGTGACTCCTGATGAAGGACTAGAGGATGACCAACAGAAACTGTGCAGCAGCAGATGAGCTATCGTCTCTGACATTGAGTGGACACAGTGTTTAAAAACTCCAGCAGCACTGCTGTGTCTGATCTACTAACACCAGCACAACAGACACTAACACACCACCACCATGTCAGTGTTGCTGCAGTGCTGAGAATGATCCACCACCCAAACAGTACCTGCTCTGTGAAGGTCCATGGGGGTCCTGACCACTGAAGAACAGGGTAAAAGGGGGCTAACAAAATATCAGAGAAACAGATGGACTACAGTCTGTAACTGTAGAACTACAAAGTGCACCTATACAGTAAGTGGAGCTGAGAAAATGGACAAATGTGGTCATAACATTATGCGTTAAGTGGACACAATGTTTAAAACCGCCATTCAGTGATACCTGATAGATCACTCTTACACTACACTGAAATATAGTAACAGAGTTAGTTCTTTGGCTGGAAGGCACTGATTGAACAACTGACCATTAATATTAATTAGCGAATGTTATTAGAGATGGCTAAAGATTGAGAATTGGTTAATAACAGCCAAAATTTATTTGGAGCTATGAAGAGCCTTTGCTGCAGATTTAATAACATACACTGTTGCATGATCAGTGTGATGTGTTTTTAGTCATTAAACTTGGTCAAATAAATTTTATTTGGCAATGAATGGTCAAGGTAGACAGGGAAATTAGATCATGAGTTGCTAGCTAAACAAGGTAAGCATTTAAGGGTTAAACAGTCTTTGATGAAGACATATTTGTGAAAACAACTTGTATAAACTTCTTGTCAGCATCTGAGGTACCCAAATAATATGTATTCTGTTCATCTTGCTTAGGAATTACGGAAGAAGAGAAGCAGTTCTTGACCCCTCCATTGCTGAAGTTCACTCGGAGCCTCTCTATGCCCGACACATCGGAAGACATCCCACCTCCACCAGGTGTCTCCCCTCCATCGCCGCCTTTCAATCCCAGTGCTGCTGTTGGACAAGGCTACGGCCCCGGCCGCTGCCAGCCTGGCTTTGGCCAGCCTTCAGCAGGCAGAGGGTATGGCAATGCCGGCACAGGCACCATCCGTAGAGACCGGGTTGGGTTCCAGCGTCAAAACTCAGATCAGTACGACCCTCAGAACTCTCAGCAGAATGCCCGCAATCTGAATAGGGCTTCCGTGCCTGAGAACCCATACTCAGAGGTTGGCAACAAGGCGCTTTATGTCCCAGCCAAACCGGCTAGGCGGAAGGGCATGTTGGTCAAGCAGCCGAATGTGGAGGACAGTCCAGAGAAAACCTGCTCCATCCCCATCCCCACCATCATTGTCAAAGAGCCGTCCACCAGCAGCAGTGGCAAAAGCAGCCAAGGTAGCAGCATGGAGATTGAGACAAGCACCCCTGAGCACTCAGGTGGCCAGCTGCGACCCGAAGATGGCCTTAGCGTCAGTAACCCATTTGCGGCTGCTATTGCTGGGGCGGTTCGTGACCGGGAGAAGCGGCTGGAGGCTCGTAGAAATTCCCCAGCCTTTCTGTCTACAGATTTAGGAGATGAAGATTTGCCCACTCCTGTCCCTCGCTTGCGGCAGTCGAAGTCCATAGATGAGGGCATGTTTGGAAACGATGAGGGACTGCGGACATTTATGGCACCACCAGCTTCACTGCTGAATGCAGCACAGGGTAGTGGAAGTGATAGTGGCAATAGTGGAGGTAGTGGCAGTGGTGGAAATGTGACAGACTTTAACACCCCTGAACCCACAATTGTGCGTGAACCTCTTAACACACGTACAAGGAACTGCCTTGATCTAGACAGTCCTGTCAGCCTCCCAGCATCAGTGAAGACCTATAGCTCCAATGGTGGAGGCTACCTGCATCCAGTCACAGGCAAATCTCTGGACCCCAATTCCCCTCTAGCCTTGGCCTTAGCTGCCCGGGACAGAGCAATGAAAGAGCAAGTGCAGCCTCCTCCCCCTCCACCAAAGGGGGAGTCCCACAAACCAGACCTCAACCAGCCCCTCTTCATCGACACCAAGCTCCGCTCGGGCATTGAGGCCAATTTGGCCCGGTCTGCGGGTCGAGGCGGTCTGCGGAGACAGATGACGGAGTCTAAATACGAAGCAGATGGCACGAAAGACGACAAGCAGGCAGAGAAGAAAAATATGCTGATTGACATTGTGGACACATCACAGCAGAAGTCAGCAGGGCTACTGATGGTCCACACAGTAGATGGTGTAAAGCCCAAGGAAAATAGCGCAAGTGATGGAGGGAAGCAGGAGGGGGCACCACGACAAGACAGTGTACCTACAGAATCGAGAGATTCAAGTATCAAACCCGCAGTGCTCAATTCTCAGCCTGCTCCACACCGAACAAAAAGCATCACAGCGGGTGGCTCAATGGATGAACCCATCAAACTCCCTTTCCGCATCCCCCCTCCACCTTTGGCCTCAGTGGATATTGATGAGGAATTTGTGTTTGCTGAACCTTTACCTCCTCCCTTGGAGTTTGCAAACAGCATTGACATCCCTGAGGACCAGTTAGCAGAGATTCTGAAGCAGAGGAAAAACAGTCTCCCAGGAGGACCCTTGCCTCCGTACTATCCTCATGCACCTCCGCAAATCAGTTCAGAACCTAAGCGTCCAATTGGGATTTCAAACTGCATGCCCCCTCCTAGTTACCCCCCGCCACCTCCCGAGAGCTTTGAGCCAGTCACAGACTCTGGAATTGAAGAAGTGGACAGCAGAAGTAGTGGAGACCCCCACCTAGAGACCACTAGCACCGTCTCAACCGTGTCCAGCATTTCAACGCTGTCATCAGAAGGTGGTGAAGCATTGGACACTTGCACAGTCTATGCAGATGGTCAGGCATTCCTGGTGGATCGGCCTCCAGTGCCGCCCAAACCAAAAATGAAGCCCATCATCAACAAAAGCAATGCACTTTTCAGGGATCCCTTAATCGAGGAAAGTCCTGAATCCTTGAGTCAACCTCCACCTGCCCCACCTCCGCCTCCAGATGGTGCTGCCCAGTCAGAACTGCCCAAAACACCCACTCAGAGAAGCTCCAAACTTTGGGGAGATCCTCCCGAGCTTCGGAGTCCACCCTCATCAAATCCAGATCCTAAGGTCAATGTTATCAGTGAGCTGAGCTCCATCCTGCAGCACATGAACCGGGACAAATCACCCAAACAAGGAGACTCACTTGATTCTCCAACAGGACCCAGAAGCTTTGCAACCAGGTGAGCAAAATCTAGCTACTAAAATACAGTACCAGTCAAAAGTCTAGACACACTATCTACTCATCGAAAGGTAGGTAGAAAGCAGACAAAAGGTATTTAAATCAAAACTATGTTCCTCAAAATACCTTTCCCTTTGCTTTGATATACAGACAAAGTTCACGCTTCAGTGTGGCTTCTACTGTTTTACTCCATGCAACATACTTTTGTCCATTTTAGAAACTCTGTTTTTATACCTTCCATTGCTTGTTAACTACAGTAGCCTTTTAGTGCAAAACTAAAGAAACAAAGCCAAAGGTGTGTCCAAATTTTGACTGGTACTTCAGCAGCTTAAAAAGTTTTATTATATATGTGCTGTTTTGCTACATCATGTTGAACGGAGGCAAGTATCTGCAGCGCTTGTAATTCTTTCAGTTGTTTAATCCTTGTCGAGAACACTGGATTCATTGCTCAGATTTAAAGTAATCCGCTTGAGTGCTTCCAGGAATGAGTGCAAATGTGTCTGAGTTAAACTAAATACTCTGTAGAGGCATTTACACTGATGGAAAGGAGAAAGAGAGGATGGAAATGTTCTTTTCACTTTTTTTGCGGCAGACTGTGTGAGTGTTCTTGTGAACAGATAAATGAGCCACTGAGGGATTTTACTGGATTTTGTTCTCACCACCAGAAGAGTTACTCAGTGTGTCTTGGGACGTGATACAGAAAAAGGCATCGGGAACACAAACTGTGTTCTTCAAGGCGCGAAAAGAAAACCTCACAAAACTGATAAGGCCTTTACTCAACAAGTTCGGTTTATTCAGATGTTGATAAGGTCATTTGATCGGGTATAGAACCTGATGATGTCTCACCCGGTGATGTCTCACACACCAAATGTGATTATTGTAATTGTGAAAATGCTATATTAATTTTTTGGACCTTTGTGCAAGCTTTGTCAGGCTAGATGAGCATGCTTGACCAATCACTGTTGTCTCATGTGGCAGCAAATTGAAACATCCTTATGGACAACTTTAGGGGTGTTGAGCTAGAGGGTCTACCACCCAGCCTGAAATAAAAATAAAAATCTAGGGGAAGCCAGAGATCTTGTGCTGCTAAATAAATGAATGAAGACTGTGTTGTTAGAGCCAACAGGGACGTTTTTATAAAGAAAACTCGAAACTGTATAATTTGGCTGCATGATTTATCGTTGTTGTGAGTTTCCACGATAAACACTTTGTTAGAGCAGCGATGACAGAACAGATCTAATGACCACATACAAACAACATAATCCATTACAAGCCAGACTGAACCTGCTCTTCCACGCCGGAGACAAGGAACTTAACCATAGAGCAAACGGCAACTACAAAACACACTCAGAGACCCTTAGCGAATGTCTGCTTTTGGGTCTTGGTTTTACTCAGTGGTTCTTCCTCATGCTCTTGTGAAGGTCTTTGTGAGTCTTGGTTCCTCTCAGTTGGACTTCCTCCTGCACTTTGGAAGTTTTTCCTTTTGAGTCCTGATTCTTCTCAGTGGTTCTTCCTCATGCTCTTAAGGAGGTTCACTTTTTGAGTCTTGGTTCCTCTTAGATGTTCCTCTTCATGCTCTTAATATGCTTAATCTTGGTTCTTCTCAGTGGCTTTTTCCTCATGCTAAGGGAGTATTGGGAGTATTACTTCTTTTGAGTATTCCTCTCAGCTGTTCCTCCATATGCTCTTTCTTTTGAGTCTTGGTTCTTCTCAGTGATTCTTCCTCATGCTATTATGAAGTTCTTACTTCTCAGTCTTGGTTCCTGTCCCTGGTTCCTTCTCATGCTTTTATGAAGTTATTCATATTGGGTCTAGGTTCCTCTCAGTGGTTCTTTGCTCATGCTCTTATGAAGGTCTTCCTTTTTACTCTTGGTTCTTCTCAACAGTTCTTTCCTCATGCTCCTTTTGAGTTTGGGTTTCTCTTGGTAGTTCTTCTTCATGCTCAGGGAGGTTCTTTTTTGAGTATTGGTTCCTCTTAGTTGTTCCGCCTGTTCTTAGGAAGCATTTCTATTTTAATCTTGGCTCCTCTCATTTGTTGTTCCTCATGCTTTTAGAATGTTCTTCATTTTGAGTCTTGGTTTCTCTCAGTCATTCTTCCTCATGCTCCTAGGAAGTACGTCCCTACTGAGTCTTGGTTCTTCTCAGTGGTTGTTCCTCATGCTCTTAGGGAGGTTCTCGTTTTGAGTCTTGGTTCATGTGAATGGATCTTCTTTATGCTGTAAGGAAGTTTTCCTTCTGATCCTTGGGTCCTCTCAGTGGTTGTTCCTCATGTTGTACGGAAGTTCTTCCTTCTGAGTCTTGGTTCTTCTCTGTGGTTCTTCCTCATGCTCTAAGGAAGTTCTTCATTCTGAGTCTTGGTTCTTCTCAAATCAAATCATGTTTATTGTCACATCATATTTACACAGGTGAGTGAAAAACTTCTCAGTGGTTCTTTCTCATGCTCCAAGGAAGTTCTTCCTTCTAAGAGTTGGTTCTTCTCCGTGGTTCTTCCTCATGCTCTAAGGAAGTTCTTCCTTCTTAGTATTGGATCTTCTCAGTGGTTCTTCCTCATGCTCTGAGGAAGGTCTTCCTTCTGACTCTTGGTTCTTCTCAGTGGTTCTTCCACATGCTTTTACTGCTACTGTTTATTTTTAATCAATTTGCTAATAGAAGCTGTCCATGCTGTGGTTTGTTTGCAGCACTTTGCAGTGTTTTTAAGCAGCACAGAAGCAGCGCTATGGAAAATGTATGTGTGCAGCCACAACTTGACCCCACACCTGAGACCCTCTCAGCTCCTGCTTTTTTCCATGGCCCTTTCTCTTATGTAAGGCGAGGGCAAAAAGACAGTGAATTATTCACAGTGTACATGCATTTCACATAAAGAGATTCAGCCTAAAGCACTGAGCTGCAGAGGAGAGTGAGAGATTATCAGTGCTCTCTCTCTCTCTCTCTCTCTCTCTCTCTCTCTCTCTCTCTCAGTTTGTTGCTCACTGAGCTGTGATAACATTCATGCAGCTGAAAGCCATCATGGACACAGAATAAAATGATTTATAAATGGCCAAATAATCATCTACTACAAATCAGGACGGCAGCACTGGTAGCATAAATAAAGCAAACTAAAAAAAGCATACGCATCACAAACTTGTGTCATTTTATTTTTAAGTAGGGATGGTCCTCAGGAGTCAGTTTAAAATTTTCACTTCTCTCTTACAAAGAAATAAGATTTCTTTGAAAGGGAAAAATTTCCCTTTCTCATTTATTGAAGGATTCACATTTACACGAATTACTTTTTTATTTATTTTGATTTTCATTAATATTTGAAAAAATATATTTTTTAAATTAATTGCTGCAGAAGTTATATCTATGTCTTTTCTCTTAAAAAATCAACCAAATATGTCATTTTTTTCTAAGGGTGCCTAGGTTTTGCATTTAGCAGTGTATGTAAACACAACCTTACAGAAAATATACGAAATACGTATATTTACGTATATATTTACGTAAAATACGGGCATTCATATCACTCCAGTTCATCATGGAAAGGTGCATCACTTTATCTTTGCCATAGTTGCCAAGAGTAAAATTCAAGGATGAGTCTAGAACTGTTGGAGAACTAAACACACAACATCGTGGGAGTCCAGACTAAATAAAAGGTTTAAATGCTTTGTGGAAAAATTACTTGCCAGCTGTCAGAGCATAGTAACGTCAGCTACATCTAAAGAGAGATAAACTGATGGAGGTGAAAATAACTATAACCGAAACGCTGGATTGGCAATGTTAGCTGGAGGTGTTGAAACAGTTTGTTGATAATAAAGTAATTGGGACAAAGCTAAACATGCGCACATTCCAGCAGGGGACGCTGGGTCATCAGGGTCCGCAGTGCCACTTTAGACATTTTACACAAACACCAAGTCCAGTGAACAAACATCTGCCCCCCGCTGAGCTCTCACTCTCTCAGATACCGACAGCTTTAGAGGGAGGAAATGAAAACAATTCCTCTGATCATCCTCTAATCCAGGGGTCTCTAATTACAATTCAGTAAGGTCCAGTTAGAGAAAATTTCCTCAAGCAAAGATCCAGAACATCATAATGTCTGAGTTACATCATGACTCAGTGCCATATACTGTTTACTGAAGTAGCCGAGTAGGAATATCAACATCTTATACAGTCAACAGCTGAATATCAGATCAAATAAAGTCCAGTTCAGTCAGATTTCAACAACATTTACTGTCAGTTTTCTCTTTGTAGACCACGTCATGTGGAATAACTTCCCTCTGACTCACTTTCTTCTCTGACTGCTGTTTCTCTCATCCCTCCCATGTGGAGTCACTCACTCGAGTCTCGGTGCTCATCGTAATGCACAGATCTGATTGGCTGAGTAGTGTTACGTGTGATTGTATGTGATTGGTCTGTGTCTCCTGGGCCGCTATAGCTACTGCAATGACTAGAAAAGCTACACTAATTAAAACAGTAAAATGAAAATTTAATAATTCTCCATAGTTTATCAGTTACAAGTCCAGGTCCGCATAGGACAGCGTCTGGGTCCGGACTCGGACCGCAGTCCACCTATTAATGACCTCTGCGCTAGTCCTTCATCAGTGGTCACAGAACACTGCCCACAGGACACTGTTGGCTGGATATTTTTGGTTGGTGGACTATTCTCAGTCCAGCAGCAACACTGAGGTGTTTAAAAACTCCAGCAGCACTGCTGCGTCTGACCCACTCAGACCAGCACATCATACACTAACACAGCACCACCACCATGTCAGTGTCACCCACCACCCAAATAGTACCTGTTCTGTGAGGGTCCATGGGGTCTTGACGCTGAAGAACAGGGTAAAAGAGTAACAAAGTATCAGGGAAACAGATGGACTATCGTCTGTAACTGTAGAATTGTAGTTGTAGAGTTTATTATTACAGAGTTTATTATTTAAGATCTTTAGCAGTTTAGTGACTGCTAAGTGTTTCACGATGAGTTTGAATGTAGCTCAGCCAATCAGGTTGCAGTTTAGTTAGTTTATAATCATTAATATGTGACATGGAACTTCAGCGATGCATAAAAAAGCCTGCCGTCCTAAAAAATATGTTTTAAAAATCACATTTTCCCCTCTAGTAAAAAACACATGCACTCTATTAATGATGAATTTTGAATTAATATTAATTTAAGCTTATAAAACCCTTATTTTCAGATTCCTGTCTCTAAAACAAGGTGTTTTATTGTGGACTGTTTGTTGTAGCAGAGAGGCTGTGTTGCCTGCAGGCTGTTACAGTTAAAGCTGTTCTTTTTCCCATCATTTGGCTCTCTGTTGCATTTTCCCAGCCAGCTGCTTGTGTGATGATGCAATTAAGATTAAATTAATCACTTTTATGATAAATTAGCAGCGTAATTAAGGAAGAGAAAGACAGTTGCTGACAATACTGAAAGCCTAATCTCAGTGCGAATCGGGAGGAGATGAGATCGCGGCCAGTTCGCAGTTTGATTGTGTTCAGTCTTGTGGGTGGAATACATGAAATAAGCAGCAAGTCAGATAAAGGCTTAACCCGTAAAAGCCACAGTTACTGCTGGTGATAAAAGCCTGCTGTGCTTTGGTGTTAATTGTTTTAGTTCATGGAAAAAAGCGGAGAAATTGTATATAAAACTTTTCCTCCATTCACTGTTAGAAATGAAGTTTCTGTTCAGGTACTGTTCTCGTTCATCAGGGTACAAACAGTGTAAATGCTCCCTCAAAGCTCCAGCAGTGGTTTTAAGGTATGATTGTGAAACTTAAACCAGTTTTTTCCAGGTGAAAAGTTGATATTTGTACCTTTTCATAACCAAATGTTTTAAAACAGAACAGTAGAATAAAAGCCTGGAGGCGAGGCGGGGTTTGTGGAGTCAGTACAGCTTAGAACAGATCATTTCAATGGATTATGGTTCAGTTATGTTACCTGACTAAAGGGACTGAGATGGAGCCTTGAGGGGACCTCCCCAGTGATAAGAGGGGAACTGCCCCAGAGACAGTTTAGTACCTTTATTTCTGAGAGTGTTGGGGTACATGTACCACAGTGTGGGAACCACTGACATAAATAATCAACAACTCTGCCTCCAAGGCAGCTTCAGACAAGAATATCAGTTATTTTTTCTCCTTTTCTCAGAAAAGAACAGTAAAATAAAAGCCTGGAGACGAGACGGTGTACAGTTAATTAATTAAGTGACCCTTTATTAGTCCCACAACACGAAAATTTCACCTCCGCAGTTAACCCATCCATGCAGTGGAACACCACATACACACTAGTGAACACACACAGACTAGGGGGCAGTGAGCACACTTGCCCGGAGCGGTGGGCAGCCCTATCCGCAGCGCCTGGGTAACAGTTGGGGGTCAGGTGTCTTGCTCAAGGACGCTTCAGTCATGGACTGTCAGCTCAGGGGATCAAACCAGCAACCTTCCGGTCACAGGGCTGGTTCCCTAAGCTGCAGCCCACAGCTGCCCCCAACTTAGAAACTTAGAATTATATCATTTCAGTGGATTATAGTACAATTATATGGAATTATATTTATCAATTATAAACAGATCAGGCATAACATTCTGACTGCCTCCTTGTTTCTACGCTCACTGTACATTTTATCAGTTCCACATACTGTATAGGTGCACTTTGTAGTTCTACAGTTACAGACTGTAGTCCATCTGTTTCTCTGATACTCTGTTACCCCCTTTTACCCTGTTCTTCAGTGGTCAGGACCCCCATGGACCCTTACAGAGCAGGTACTATTTGGGTGGTGGGTCATTCTCAGCACTGCAGTAACACTGACATGGTGGTGGTGTGTTAGTGTGTGTTTTGCTGGTCTGAGTGGATCAGACACAGCAGTGCTGCCTGAGTTCTTAAATCAAATCAAATTAAATTTATTTGTATAGCACTTTTTACAACGGATGTTGTCACAAAGCAGCTTTACAGAATTTCGGAAAAGACAAAGTTTCAACAGGACTGTAAGACACTTCAGTGTCACTGCTGGACTGAAAATAGTCCACCAACCAAAAATATCCCGCCAACAGCGTCCTGTGGGCAGCGTCCTGTGGGCAGCGTCCTATGACCATTGATGAAGGACTAGAAGATGACCAACAAAAACTGTGCAGCGGCAGATGAGCTGTCGTCTCTGACTTTACAGCTACAAGGTGGACCGACAAGGTAGGAGTGTCTAATAGAGTGGACAGAGAGTGGGCACAGTGCTTAAAAGCTCCAGCAGCACTGCTGTGCCTGATCCACTCAGACCAGCACAACACACACTAACACACCACCACCATGTCAGTGTAACTGCAGTGCTGAGAATGATCCACCACCCAAATAGTACCTGCTCTGTGAGGGTCCACGGGGGTCCTGTCCACTGAAGAACAAAGTGAGTAACAAAGTATCAGAGAAACAGATGGACTACAGTCTGTAACTGTAGAACTACAAAGTGCAGCTATACAGTAAGAGGAGCTGATAAAATGTACAGTGAGCGTAGAAACAAGGAGGTGGTCAGAATGTTATGCCTGATTGGTGTGTTATATATGACTAAAGGTACTGAGGTGAACCCTTGAGACTTTCACCACACTGACAAGAGGGGAGCTGCCCCAGTGGCAGTTTACTACCTTTATTTATAAAAGTGTACTGCATGTGTGTTTGTATATAAAAGATGAGATATTTTATCACAATTTGAATTTGATGGAAAGCTATCATTGTGCGTTCAGTCATTCTTTAAAAAAAGAACATTTGACACTTCATAAATGGCTTAATTCATTTTTGATGACTCAGAGCAAATTTGGCTTCATGCAAGCACATCAGATCTGTCAGCTCATTGTTTGTTATAGTTTTATTTTATGGTGGTTTCTTTCACTCATATTGCTGTAATCTTTTGCCAGTTAACCATTAATCATAAAACGATAAAGGTTCCTGATTTATGTGCTGCTAAACACGAAAACAGTCGGCTGGACAGCTTGAACAGCATTAAACAGTTTTAAACCTTTATTTTAAGAAGAGAAAAGGAGAAAAAAGAACTGATATTCTTGTCTGAAGCTGCCTTGGAGGCAGAGTTGTTGATTATTTATGTCAGTGGTTCCCACACTGTGGTACATGTACCCCAACACTCTCAGAAATAAAGGTACTAAACTGTCTCTGGGGCAGTTCCCCTCTTATCACTGGGGAGGTCCCCTCAAGGCTCCATCTCAGGCCCTTTAGTCAGGTAACATAACTGAACCATAATCCATTGAAATGATGTGTTCTAAGCTGTACTGACTCCACACACCCTGCCTCGCCTCCAGGCTTTTATTCTACTGTTCTGTTTTAAAATATTCGGTTGTGAAAAGGTGCAAATACCAATTTTTGACCTGGAGAAACTGATTTAACTGACCGTTGTGTTCTGAGACACATAAGCTGGATGTCCATCCCACCGCTGTCTTTTAAAGATCAGAGCATAAACTTCGTCTCCCCTGCAGACCAGTTTCTGCTCAGACAGTATAAACTCTCACTATGAGGCATTGCACATGCAGAACGGACTTAAACTTTTATTTAATCGGATACAGGCATTTACAGGGATATTATTTTTCTATTTAATGGATTATTTACAGGATTACCCACCTTGTTTAATCAGATAGAAACTGTATTTTGATTGGCCTCAATCGGGCTAAGTGTTTACATGGACATATTCTATTCTGATTGCGCTATTAGTCAGATTATTAACGGATTATTAGGGTGCATGTAAATGTGGCTATTTACCTTATTTGTACCTTGATGAACAAAAAATGCACCTGCACAGAGCCTTTATTTTTAACAGCATCAATTGACATTCTGTACAAATGAGGAGGTACATCAAAAAGTTCTGACATTGACCTTCAGGTAATTTCGTTTAATCAGCCAGCCATGGGAGTGTTTCACTCTCCCTCTGAGCACTGCATGATCAGAAGAAACTAACAGCAGTGGAGTAAAATCACTGTATCATGCGCTGCTGTGTGTGAATGAAGTGAGTGTCCTTTCAAGTGTGCTATGATTATACTTCTGTTAAACTTAAAATAACTGAGTATGCTTTTAATATACTTTCATGTACTTATCAGAGATATACTAGACAAAATTACACAGAATTATACATCAGTTAGGTTTCCTCCGGGTTCTCCGGTTTCCTCCTACAGTCCAAAGACATGCAGTCAGGCCAATTGGACATGCTACATTGCCCCTAGGTGTGAGTGTGTAAATCCTGCCTTCCGCCCAATGACCGCTGCGATAGGCTCTAGCACCACCCCCCTCCTCGCGACCCTGACGGAGAAGCGGCCTTGAGAATGAATGAATGAAAATGAATATACATCAGTTAGTTCTGTCCACGCAAGCTGATTGGCTGTAAAAGCGTTCTAACTGTGCTGTTATTTCACCATAACACCATCACAGGTTGCTAAGCAACGACTTTGACAGCTGTAGGAGATGCTCAAGCCTCAAGTTTTTACTTCTTACTTTGCCACAAACAGAAAACGGACACTTTTAATATCACATTTGACCGACAGATGATTTGGTCCGACTCCAACGATGAGACGACGCTAAATTCCCAAACTGTCATCACCACTGAGCAGTTTTTCAGTCGGCAGCTGTGACAGAAGAACAGCTAAACAACCTGGAATCAGCCAGAAATGAACCCAATACCATTCACCAAACTAAACAGGCTGTAAGAAGCTTTACAGACTGGCTAGAGCAAAAGAAAATTAATACTGATTTGGAAAAACTGACCAAACTGAGCAGAACCTGATATTTGGTCAGTTTTATGGCTCAGTCTGATTTGGTCAGACTCTGAAGATCAGACCACACATTTGGCGAATGGTATTGGGTTAATTTCTGGCTGATTCCAGGTGGTTTAGCTATTCTTCTGTCACAGCTGCTGACTGAAAAGCTGCTCAGTGGTGACGACAGTTTGGGAATTTAGTGTACACTTAAATTGAGTAGATTGTACTCACTCCCTTTCTTTTGTTGATATTAAAATGACTGAGTATTTGGGACTGATGTTTAAGCTGTTCTAACTCAGTATAAATAAATAATTGTTCATTAAATACACTGCAATGCTGAACTTGGCTGAGATCTGATCACAGACATTTGTAACAATGTCTTGTCCAAATTAATGTCACTCCAGATCGTCTCGCCAAACTCTCACAGTTCAGCCCAGATGTAATAAAAGTTTATATAATCTAGTCAACGCAAGGGAAGCTAGGCTGGGGAGAATGACAACACACAGGCAGTGAAGAGACATGCCCAATAAAATGCCCATGTAAATATATGGTACTAAGAGCCAATAGAAATGATTTGAGTTTTACTCAAGAAGGTTTTGATGACCAGTTGTTTATCAAGTAAAGCTGAGAGTCTAAACTAAATTGCAGTAGGTTTATTCATCAAATAAATCATCAAAATAAAGAAATGAAAAGAGCACAAAAGTCAATTATTTAAATGCAAACATTTTGCTGTTTATCACATTAAGCCATGCAAAAATTTCTTTAAAAATCTTTAACAACAACCCATTATTGGCCTGTTTGTATTTGCATGTAAAGTCATTAGACAGTAATGAATATAATACATTTAAGTGAAGTTACCTCAAGTTACCTTTTGGATGATTTCTATTGGTCCAATCATCATTAAATGTTCACACAATGTCAAGAACAGCTGCTGAGCTCAAATGATGTTGAAAAGAACAAATCACAAGAAATGGACATACATATTTTCATTGGACAGCGATGATACTCTGAAAAAACATTACTATATCAACAATTCACTTTTGAGGTAATTAGAATTTTCAAACTAAGTTACTTCAACTTTCTGCAGTATTTAAGTTGTGTTACATGAATTCTTTCTTTAAGATGCATACACAATCTTTAACTAATTAAAATGTGCAGGAGTGTGTTCTCTATAGAGGATGTGTTCAGTAGTTTACACTCAGAAAATCAACAATATAGCTGGCACATTTTTCACTGAGCATTTCTGATCATTTAGTATTTGTATTATTTATGCAGCAAAATGAAAATTCTTCACTAAACCTGAAATTCAGGACAAACGGAGCTCTTTTGTTAAATTTGCCATTTAGTTCATACTTTTAAATTAAGGTAATAATGCTGATGATGCGTCAGGCAATTATCATTCAAAGTGATTCAGAAGCTGTTTTCTGTAAATGGAGTGACAGTAAACTTGAACAGCATTTATTTCAAAAGAAAGGAGGAAGAATTTGGCTGTCCATCATATTGGCCTTTTAAGATTTAAAAGAATAAGCAAGAAAATAGGAAGAATAAGATGCTGTGTGTTCTGAAATGTGAAGGAAACTGGAGAATGTGGTGGATGTAAGTGAGAACAGAGTCAGTCTCTCCCTTTCTGTCACATCTTGGCTATAACTGCATCTCTGAATGGAAACCACAACACTGGATTTCACGAGGGTTTTTTTTTTTCTTTCAAGAGTTCTTCCTCCTTCCTCGAGCTTCGGCGGCCAGCATCACTTCACCCAGTGAACTAAATGGTTGCCTAGCAACACAGCAAAGAGAGCGGCCTGCAGGCCCGGGTACAGTGTCACTCTCGGCCAGTCGTTTGGGGACGCTAAACTAACGTTGACATACAGAGAACCAACTGCAGCACATGCAGCAAAGACATCAGCAGTGGTGTAGTGATGGGCGTTCTCGAAAAACAGTTCTTCAGAGAACATTGAAGGTGTTTACTAGAGTCTAGTCTCATTAACATCCTGGGTGCTCCGGTCGTGGGCAGCTCTAAACACAAGTCTGAACAGGGTACAGACAATGTAAACGTACAATGGTGTCTTGTCAAGTAAAATGATCTTAAATATAGCCAAGAAATCTAATATATCTCCTGTTGAGATTGTTGTAAAATTAATTTAAGGTTATTTATGTAAGGGCCCAGCCTGTGCCTCCAGCTCAGCCACCAGCAGAGGGCGACGACAGCAAGGCGCCATTACTTCAGGGAACTCCAATTCTCAGAAGCCCTCAGGCTGATTAGGCCCAACCTTACACACCTGTGAACTCCTCTACTTAAGGAAAACAGGAGAAATTGCCCCAAAACCACTTAAAAGCCAAAAGAAGACTTGAGCTACAAATGGCTGCAAGCCATACAAAAGCTGTTTGCTCCACTAAGAGCAAACAAGTGAAACATAATCTGCCTTCCCTCAGAATTACAGAGGAAGTCATTTTTGTTGTCTGATTATCTTTTATTTCACTAGTTCAGCATTGTTGGAGCTACTTTCAGGATCCCCTTTGTTTGCCTTTTTCCCACCTTTTTATTTCCTGTTCCTTCAGGTGTTTCTCCACAGTATTGCTTGTGGTGCAGCGGTAACTCCATGGACTACCGCTTATTACATTGGCAGTTCAAGCCTGGCTCTGGCTCACTCCACTGTGCAAATTCACACTTCATCACCTCAATTAATTCATTTAAGAGCCTCTCTCATGGGTCTTGCTCCCCACGCTTATGTCCGCCTCCCTTGCGTTCCGTAACACTTTACCTTATTACTACACTTTTTTTACTTCTTTTAAGTGATTTTAAGTACTTTTAAGCAAAATGATCACACTATATTGGCAGATTTCTGTGCGTATTATGAAAATCTGACATAGTGAGATAATTTTACTTAATAAACTGACTGAACACAAGTTAAGAATCGGTATGGATGTCTGTGTTACTGTATAAGTGCGGTAGAACTCAGGTATGGATGTCTGTGTTACTTTATTAGTGCAGTAGAACTCAGGTATGGAGGTCTGTGTTACTTTATTAGTGCAGTAGAACTCAGGTATGGATGTCTGAGTTACTGCATTAGAGCAGTAGAACTCAGGTATGGATGTCTGTTACTTTATTAGTGCAGTAGAACTCAGGTATGGATGTCTGTGTTACTTTAGTAGTGCAGTAGAACTCAGGTATGGATGTCTGTGTTACTGCATTAGAGCAGTAGAACTCAGGTATGGATGTCTGTTACTTTATTAGTGCAGTAGAACTCAGGTATGGATGTCTGTGTTACTTTATTAGTGCGGTAGAACTCAGGTATGGAGGTCTGTGTTACTTTATTAGTGCAGTAGAACTCAGGTATGGATGTCTGAGTTACTGCATTAGAGCAGTAGAACTCAGGTATGGATGTCTGTTACTTTATTAGTGCGGTAGAACTCAGGTATGGATGTCTGTTACTTTATTAGTGCAGTAGAACTCAGGTATGGATGTCTGTGTTACTGCATTAGAGCAGTAGAACTCAGGTATGGATGTCTGTTACTTTATTAGTGCAGTAGAACTCAGGTATGGATGTCTCTGTTACTGCATTAGTGCAGTAGAACTCAGGTATGGATGTCTGTGTTACTTCATTAGTGCGGTAGAACTCAGGTATGGATGTCTGTGTTACTGCATTAGAGGAGTAGAACTCAGGTATGGATGTCTGTTACTTTATTAGTGCAGTAGAACTCAGGTATGGATGTCTGTGTTACTTTATTAGTGCGGTACAACTCAGGTATGGAGGTCTGTGTTACTTTATTAGTGCAGTAGAACTCAGGTATAGATGTCTGAGTTACTGCATTAGAGCAGTAGAACTCAGGTATGGATGTCTGTTACTTTATTAGTGCAGTAGAACTCAGGTATGGATGTCTGTGTTACTTTAGTAGTGCAGTAGAACTCAGGTATGGATGTCTGTGTTACTGCATTAGAGCAGTAGAACTCAGGTATGGATGTCTGTTACTTTATTAGTGCAGTAGAACTCAGGTATGGATGTCTGTGTTACTTTATTAGTGCGGTAGAACTCAGGTATGGATGTCTGTGTTACTGCATTAGAGCAGTAGAACTCAGGTATGGATGTCTGTTACTTTATTAGTGCAGTAGAACTCAGGTATGGATGTCTGTTACTTTATTAGTGCAGTAGAACTCAGGTATGGATGTCTGTGTTACTGCATTAGTGCGGTAGAACTCAGGTATGGATGTCTGTGTTACTGCATTAGTGCAGTAGAACTCAGGTGTGGATGTGTGTGTTACTGCATTAGTGCGGTAGAACTCAGGTATGGATGTCTGTGTTACTGCATTAGTGCAGTAGATCTCAGGTATGGATGTCTGTTACTTTATTAGTGCAGTAGAACTCAGGTATGGATGTCTGAGTTACTGCATTAGAGCAGTAGAACTCAGGTATGGATGTCTGTTACTTTATTAGTGCAGTAGAACTCAGGTATGGATGTCTGTGTTACTTTATTAGTGCGGTAGAACTCAGGTATGGATGCCTGTGTTACTTTAGTAGTGCAGTAGAACTCAGGTATGGATGTCTGTGTTACTGCATTAGAGCAGTAGAACTCAGGTATGGATGTCTGTTACTTTATTAGTGCAGTAGAACTCAGGTATGGATGTCTGTGTTACTTTATTAGTGCGATAGAACTCAGGTATGGAGGTCTGTGTTACTTTATTAGTGCAGTAGAACTCAGGTATGGATGTCTGTGTTACTGCATTAGAGCAGTAGAACTCAGGTATGGATGTCTGTTACTTTATTAGTGCAGTAGAACTCAGGTATGGATGTCTGTGTTACTTTATTAGTGCAGTAGAACTCAGGTATGGAGGTCTGTGTTACTTTATTAGTGCAGTAGAACTCAGGTATGGATGTCTGAGTTACTGCATTAGAGCAGTAGAACTCAGGTATGGATGTCTGTTACTTTATTAGTGCAGTAGAACTCAGGTATGGATGTCTGTGTTACTTTATTAGTGCGGTAGAACTCAGGTATGGATGCCTGTGTTACTTTAGTAGTGCAGTAGAACTCAGGTATGGATGTCTGTGTTACTGCATTAGAGCAGTAGAACTCAGGTATGGATGTCTGTTACTTTATTAGTGCAGTAGAACTCAGGTATGGATGTCTCTGTTACTGCATTAGTGCGGTAGAACTCAGGTATGGATGTCTGTTACTTTATTAGTGCAGTAGAACTCAGGTATGGATGTCTGTGTTACTGCATTAGTGCGGTAGAACTCAGGTATGGATGTCTGTGTTACTTCATTAGTGCAGTAGAACTCAGGTATGGATGTCTGTGTTACTGCATTAGTGCGGTAGAACTCAGGTATGGATGTCTGTGTTACTGCATTAGTGCAGTAGATCTCAGGTATGCATGTCTGTGTTACTGCATTAGTGTGGTAGAACTCAGGTGTGGATGTTTGTGTTACTGCATTAGTGCGGTAGAACTCAGGTATGGATGTCTGTGTTACTGCATTAGTGCGGTAGAACTCAGGTATGGATGTCTGTGTTACTTCATTAGTGCAGTAGAACTCAGGTATGGATGTCTGTGTTACTTCATTAGTGCGGTAGAACTCAGGTATGGATGTCTGTGTTACTTTATTAGTGTGGTAGAACTCAGGTATGGATGTCTGTGTTACTGCATTAAAGCAGTAGAACTCAGGTATGGATGTCTGTTACTTTATTAGTGCAGTAGAACTCAGGTATGGATGTCTGTGTTACTGCATTAGAGCAGTAGAACTCAGGTATGGATGTCTGTTACTTTATTAGTGCAGTAGAACTCAGGTATGGATGTCTGTGTTACTTTATTAGTGCGGTAGAACTCAGGTATGGAGGTCTGTGTTACTTTATTAGTGCAGTAGAACTCCGGTATGGATGTCTGTGTTACTGCATTAGAGCAGTAGAACTCAGGTATGGATGTCTGTTACTTTATTAGTGCAGTAGAACTCAGGTATGGATGTCTGTGTTACTTTATTAGTGCGGTAGAACTCAGGTATGGATGTCCGTGTTACTTTATTAGTGCAGTAGAACTCAGGTATGGATGTCTGTTACTTTATTAGTGCAGTAGAACTCAGGTATGGATGTCTGTGTGCAGTATTGATCACTTGGCTTATTTTTTGTGTACTTTCAATTTGTTTTGAATTGTAGGGACATTTTATAGCCTTAACAAATCATCTAAACTCATGTCTTTGCCTAAAAAGTATTCTCCTGCAGCCACATCTGGAGCCAAACATCCATCCATCCATCCATCCATTATCTTCCGCTTCTCCGGGGTTCGGGTCGCGGGGGCAGCATCCTAAGCAATGAAGCCCAGACCTCCCTTTCCCCAGCCACTTCCACCAGCTCTCCAAGGGGGATTCCAAGGCGCTCCCAGGCCAGCTGGGCGATATAGTCGCGCCAGCGTGTCCTGGGTCTTCCCCGGGGTCTCCTCCCAGGTGGACTCGCCTGTGACACCTCCCGAGGGAGGCGTCCAGGAGGCATCCTAACCAGATGCCCGAACCACCTCAGCTGGCTCCTCTCGACGTGAAGAAGCAGCGGCTCTACTCCGAGTCCCTTCCGAATGACTGAACTTCTCACCCTATCTCTAAGGGAGAGTCCAGACACCCTGCGGAGGAAACTCATTTTGGCCGCTTGTATTCGCGATCTTATTCTTTCGGTCATTACCCAAACCATGACCATAGTTGAGGGTGGGAACGTAGATCGACCGGTATATCGAGAGCCTTGCCTTATGGCTCAGCTCACAACAGACCGGTAAAGAGCCCGCATCACTGCTGACCCAGCACCAATCCGCCGGTCAATCTCCCGCTCCCTTGTACCATCACTCGTGAACAAGACCCCGAGATACTTGAACTCCTCCACTTGAGGCAAGAGCCTATCCCCGACCCAGAGAGGGCTCTCCACCCTTTTCCGCCTGAGAACCATGGTCTCGGATTTAGAGGTACTGATTCTCATCCCAGCCGCTTCACACTCGGCTGCAAACCGATCCAGCGAAAGCTGAAGTTCGCGGCCTGATGTCCCCAATAGGACCACATCATCTGCAAACAGCAGCGATGTGACCCTGAGGTCACCAAACCGGACACCCTCTATCCCTTGACTGCGCCTAGAAATTCTATCCATAAAAATTATGAATAGAATCGGTGACAAAGGGCAGCCCTGACGGAGTCCAACTCTCACTGGGAACGAGTCTGACTTACTGCCGGCTATGCGAACCAAACTCCAGCTTTGTTTGTACAGGGCCTGAATGGCTCGTAGCAAAGAGCCATGTACCCCGTACTCCCGAAGCACCTCCCACAGAATACCCCGGGGAACACAGTCGAATGCCTTCTCCAGATCCACAAAGCACATGTGGACTGGTTGGGCAAACTCCCATGAACCCTCCAGAATCCTGGAGAGGGTGAAGAGTTGGTCCAGTGTTCCACGACCAGGGCGGAACCCGCACTGTTCCTCCTTGATCCGAGGTTCGACTATAAGCCGGACTCTCTTCTCCAGTACCCCTGCATAGACCTTGCCAGGGAGGCTGAGGAGTGTGATTCCCCTGTATTTAAACTTTTACGTTTTTAAAATTTAACTTTTTTAAAAAGAGGCACCACCACCCCAGTCTGCCAATCCAGTGGCACCGCCCCCGATGTCCACGCAATGTTGAAAAGGCATGTCAGCCAAGACAGCCCCACAACATCCAGAGCCTTGAGGAACTCAGGGCGGATCTCATCCACCCCTGGAGCCTTGCCACCAAGGAGCTTCTTAACTACCTTAGCGACTTCGGCCTCAGTAATGGACAAGCCTATTCCCATGTCCCCAGACTCAGCCTCCTCACTGGAGAATGTGTCGGTGGGATTGAGAAGGTCCTCAAAGTATTCCTTCCACCGCCCAATGATGTCTTCAGTCAAAGTCAGCAGCACACCATCTCCACTATATACAGTGCTAGTGGCACACTGCTTTCCCCTTCTGAGTCGCCTGACGGTTTGCCAGAATCTTTTCGGAGCCGACTTAAAGTCACTTTCCAAGGCCTCACCAAACTCCTCCCATACACGGGTTTTTGCCTTGGCGACAACTGAAGCCGCAGATCGCTTGGCCTGTCGATACCTGCCAGCTGCCTCTGGTGTCCCACAGGCCAACCATGCCCGGTAGGACTCCTTCTTCAGCTTGACGGCATCTCTCACCTGGGGTGTCCACCACCGGGTTCGAGGATTACCGCCCCGACAGGCACCAACTACCTTACGGCCACAGCTACAGTCAGCCGCTTCAGCAATGGAGGAACGGAACATGGCCCATTCTGAGTCAATGTCCCCCACCTCCCCCAATATGTGGTCAAAGTTCTGACGGAGGTGTGAGTTGAAGATCAATCTGACAGGTTCTTCTGCTAGACGTTCCCAGCAAACCCTCACTATACGTTTGGGCTTGCCTGGTCTGACCGGCATCTTCCCCCACCACCTGATCCAACTCACCACCAGGTGGTGATCATTTGACAGCTCAGCTCCTCTCTTTACCCAAGTGTCCAAAACACATGGCCGCAAGTCCGATGACACGCCTACAAAGTCAATCATTGAACTGCGGCCTAGGGTGTCCTGGTGCCATGTGCACTTATGGACATCCTTGTGTTCAAACATGGTGTTCGTGATGGACAAACTGTGGTTTGCGTAGAAGTCCAAAAACTGAACACCACAGGGGGTTTCAGATCAGAGAGGCCATTCCTCCCAATCACACCCCTCCAGGTCTCACTGTCATTGCCCACGTGAGCGTTGAAGTCCCCCAGTAGGACAACAGAGTCTCCAGGAGGAGCACTTTCAAGCACCCTTCCCAAGGACTCTAAGAAGGCTGGGTACTCTGAACTGCTGTTCGGTGCATAAGCACAGTCAACAGTCAGGACCCGTTCCCCAACCCGAATGCGTAGGGAAGCTACCCTCTCGTCCACCGGAGAAAACCCCAACATCCAGGCACCGAGTCGAGGGGCTATGAGAAAGCCCACACCTGCCCGCCGCCTCTCACCATGGGCAACTCCAGAAAAGAATAAAGTCCAGCCCCTCTCAAGGAGATTGGACCCAGAGCCCAAGCTGTGTGTTGAGGTGAGCCCGACTATATCTAGCCGGTATCTCTCAACCTCGCGCACCAACTCAGGCTCCTTCCCCGCCAGTGAGGTAACATTCCAAGTTCCAAAAGCCAGTTTCAGCAACCGAGGATCAGAACGCCAAGGCCCACGCCTTCGGACACTGCCCAATCCACAACGCACCGAACCCCTACTACTGCTCCTCCCATTGGTGGTGGGTCGACTCATGTAACTCCTTCGGGCTGGGCCCGGCCGGGCACCATGAGTAAATGCCCGGCCACCAGACGCTCGCTGGCGAGCCCCTCCCCCAGGCCTGGCTCCAGGGTGGGGCCCCGGTAACCCTGTTCCGGGCAGGGTACACAAGTCCCGTTTTTGTGTCTTCATAGGGGTTATTATGGATCACACTTTGTCTGACCTGTCACCTAGGACCAGTTTGCCATGGGAGACCCTACCAGGAGCTTTTGCTCCAGACAACATAGCTCCTAAGATCATTCAAGCACGCAAACCCCTCCACCACGATAAGGTGGTGATCCAAGGAGAGGTGGAGCCAAACAAATGACCACAAATGATTATTTATGTATCATTATATTTTATGTGATGATTAATTGTTATGTAAATAAATGAGATTAATGATTTTTCTTCTCTCGCCTGAATTGTCCAAAGTGGCTAATTAACTAGCTATGTTTATTTATAGCTACCACTTTTTTATTTGATCACAGAGAAGAGCAGGGTTTTATTCTGCATTGCATTTTACCTACAACCACTTTTCCCATGATAACATCACAGTAACCCACAGCCTCTCGTGGCTTATTGCTTCATTATTCATTGAATTACAGTGTTTGCAGAGTCTGAAAAGTTTGATTTTTTCCATATTTTTAAAATTCTAATCTGATAAATGACAATCAACCTTTTTTCATTGTCCTCATCAACGGTGCTGATAATTCTGGACGTTCTATGTGTGGCAGGATGGGTGATCTTTGTATCAGATCATATTTACTGAGAGTTTGTTCACCTTGTGTTGTGCTCATCTGTGTCCTCATCTTGTGTTGTGCGTTGTGTCTTCGTGGACAGGAGTCTGCACTGAAGATCTGTGCAGTAAGTCTGCAGTGAATAAGCACCAAGGACTCAAATGTCTTTGTGCTTTCACTCTGCTTTGTGTGTGTGTGTGTGTGTGTGTGTGTGTGTGTGTGTGTGTGTGTGTGTGTGTGTTTTTTCTTACACATGGTCCACCTCAAAGGGGCGTTGTAACGGCCAGGTCTAGGATCCGACACTGAGCGAAAAGAGGGGTTAGATCACTGTATCATTTAACTCTTGTTTGTATTCAACTTAAAAGGACTTGACAGTTCACTGAGGGTTCTTCAGTAAAAGTCATGTATCTGTTTAGAACCATGAGTTGTATATAGAACCATTTGCATGCATAAATGGTTCTTTGCATGGTTCTTCAGATTGATGGAGAATGTGTTGTATATGGTTCTGTATTACACCAAAAATTATTCTTCTATTATTACAAGCCTGACATTGGTGCTGTATAGACCCATTTTCAATAAGATTATCTATATTCACATTAAACCCATCTTCATCAATCTAAAGAACCATTTCACAATGCAAAAAACTCTTTAATCATACAAAGGGTTCTTTGAGTGTTCATGGCTCTCTATATAACCATTTTCTTTACCGAAGAACCTTTAAAGAAACATCTTTTTTAAATGCACACATATATAAAGCTGAATATACAATAAAAGCCTTAATTCACTCAAATAAAAGCATTAATTTACCCCAACAAAAGCATTAATTTACCCAAAGAAACGCATTCATTTACCCCAATAAATGCATTAATTTACCCCAATAAACGCATTAATTTACCCCAATAAACGCATTAATTTACCCCAAGAAACGTATTTTTACCCCAATTAAAGCTCCTTAATCAACAAACACCTCAAACTTTCTCTTGGAGGTGTTTAATGAGCAGCGCAGTAGAGCATCTGTTGAACGCGTCCCATTGACTGATCAAATGCCGCGTTCCAAACCAAACTGTACTTCACCACTTCTAATGGAATATCGCTGCTGTTGGAACAAAACCTTGTATCTCCGTTTTGGTCATTTTTCAGTTTTTGACACATTTTGAAAATGCCTGTTGTCCTTTACACTGTGCAAAAATGTAATGATGAATGGACCAAAATAAACAACCCAAAATTACTGGGGGGGGGACTCTGCTTCCATTGATTTACACTAAAAGTGAAGTACATTTTGTCCTTCTCCTGTAAAGTTCCCATTTCGGAGATACAAGGTTTTGTTCCAACAGCAGCAACATGCACTATTTTACACACTATTTAGTGAGCTAATATGCGGTTTGGGACAGGCTGCAAGTAACACAGCGGGAAATCTCTGCTGCTTGGATTTCAGCTTTCATTTATCACTACAGCAACAGCAACAAATCAAACAAAATCAAAGCAAATCAAATGTATCAGTTAATACATCTAAAACATAATATTAAGAAATATAAAGTAATTATAACAAGAAAAAAATGTGTTTTTGCTGGATTAGTTCTGGCTTCATCTCATTACAAACTGCCACAGCACAGCTGAATGAACTTGATGTTACCTGCCAGAATGGCAGCAGTGCAATTGTGATGTCATCAGAGTACTATCAATATTTATGCATCAGTGAGTTCCAGCCATGCAAGCTGATTGGTTGAGAGGCATTCTAACGGTGCTGTTATTTCACCATAACATCACAGGTTTCTCACAAACACTGTATCACTCCGCTGAGATGATGTTGCTAAGCAACAACTTTGACAGCTGTAGGAGATTTTTACTTGTTTTTACTTCTTACTTTGCCACTTAACAGAAAACAGACACTGTTAAGGTCACATTTGACTGACAGCCAATTTGGTCAGACTCTGAAGATGAGACAACACTAAATTTCCAAACTGTCATCACCACTGAGCAGCTTTTCAGTCTTCAGCTGTGACAGAAGAACAGCTAAACAACCTGGAATCAGCCAGAAATGAACCCAATACCATTCGCCAAACTAAACGGGCTGTAAGAAGCTTTACAGACTGGCTGGAACAAAACAACATTAATACTGATCTGGAAAAACTGACCAAACTGAGCTGAACCTGATATTGGGTCAGTTTTATGGCTCAGTCTGATTTGGTCAGGCTCTGAAGATCAGACGACACATTTGGTGAATTTGGGAAGGAATTTTTCCACAAAGCATTTAAACCCTTTATTTAGTCTGGACTCCTACAATGTTGTGTGTTTGGTTCTCCAACAGTTCAACAGACTCATCCTCAAATTTCTGTCTTGGCAACTATGGCAAAGATAAAGTGACTTACCTTTCTGTGGTGGCTGAACTGATATGAGCGCCTGTATT
This sequence comes from Pygocentrus nattereri, assembly GCF_015220715.1. Lineage (NCBI taxonomy): Eukaryota > Metazoa > Chordata > Actinopteri > Characiformes > Serrasalmidae > Pygocentrus > Pygocentrus nattereri. The sequence goes on along the minus strand of NC_051217.1, from coordinate 24,559,486 downwards.
TCTAAGATTAATAACTGTCCGGAACTTGTTTTACGCTCTTACACACTTCCGCTTCTTGTGAAAAGGTCTTTCACCACAAAGTCACGATTTCTGCTCCACCAGAAGAGAACAGTGAGGTGAAAGTCCAGGTTTGATGGTTCAAACTACTGTTTAACTTCAAATGACGTATCTATAAATGCCTTTAACAGCTAATCGCCATTAATCATCAATGAACGATACAAAAAACCTGTATAGAGGTAAGACTTTTGTCCATGTTGTGCTTGTCAGTGAGTTTGTGTCTTTGCTCTGTTAATAGGTTTTGCTGCCAGACTGTGATGTGAAGCTTCATTTGGCTGTGAAATGCACACACGCTCATCCTGCTTTTGTGCTGAGCAGAAAGCCGAGATTCGGCAGTGAAGCTCCGACTGTAGTGATGAATCGAGTCATTTCTGCCTCACAGCTGTTCAGCTTAATTGCTGTGGAATATGTGCAGCTGACACAGTGCACGAGAAACAGCTTCCTCTAAGAACTGTAAAACAACCGCTAGAGTTCGGTAATCTGCGATTTACTCTCATGCAAAGCTGCCTGTGTTTGCAGACTTTGTGAAGAGGTGTTTTTACAGCCGCAGGGATTAGAGGAGTTACTTAAAATGATTTTTTTGAGAATTAAAAGGAGTTTATTTGTGTTTTTCTGTTAAAATCTAATACTGCATTTGTGTGTGTGTATGCGTATATGAGGGCTGGGAGATATATAAGAATAATTTCAATTATATTTTCTTGACAAAAATGATCAAGATTATATCACCACACACACCATCTGCTGGAGCTTAGACCTTCAAACCCCATTTTAAAACCCCTAAAAAGAAATTACTTTTACTGTTTGGTGATGTGGTGGTGGTATTTTAGTGTGTGTTGCGCTGGTGCGAGTGGATCAGACACTGCTGGAGTTTTTAAACACCTCAGTGTCACTGCTGGACCAAAAATATCCAGCCAACAGCGTCCTGTGGGCAGCGTCCTGTGAGCAGCGTCCTGTGGGCAGTGTCCTATGACCACTGATGAAGGACTAGAGGATGACCAGCACAAACTGTGCAGCAGCAGATGAGCTATCATCTCTGACTTTACATCTACAAGGTGGACCGACAAGGTAGGAGTGTCTAATAAAGTGGACAGTGAGTGGACACAGTGTTTAAAAACTCCAGCAGCACTGCTGTGTCTGATCCACTCAGACCAGCACAACGCACACTAACACACCACCACCACGTCAGTGTTACTGCAGTGTTGAGAATGATCCACCTCCCAAATAGTACCTGCTCTGTGAGGGTCCATGGGGGTCCTGACCACTGAAGAACAGGGTAAAAATGGCCATGCAAAATATCAGAGAAACATTTTTACATTTACAGCATTTAGCAGACGCTCTTATCCAGAGCAACTTACAAGACGTGCTTTGTCTATCTAGAGAAAGTATCTTTGCTAGTTACCAATAGGTTAGAGAAAAAGACCGTCCTAAGCTCAGGTACTGCTAGAAACAAAAGTCAGTAGATACCCAGAAAAAAGGAACAGAGTTGAACACAGAACTCTGTGCCATACAGTGCAATACAATACAATACAAATAATCTACAATACACAGTGCAGTACAATAAAATATGTAAGTGCAGATGGATGACAGTCTGTAACTGTAGAACTACAAAGTGCAGCTATACAGTAAGTGGAGCTGATAAAATGGAAAGTGAGTGCAGAAACAAGAAGATGGTCAGAATGTTATGCCTGATCGGCATAACTCTGCTACATTAAAACTCACCTTTGGGTCACAGCACAATTGCACCCTCTGGTGTCTCTGCAGGGAAATTACAACCTGCTTCATTACATTGTGTTCTAAATGAAAATGTTCTGTGGTTTTTGTTTGCTTGTTGTGAAACAATCTCTGAAGATCTCCCCACACACAGGTTTTGTTTTTATACGGTGTCAGGACATGAGGTCGTATACAGCTGTATGCTACCATAACATTCCCTGGTAACAGTAAGTTTTTGTTAGTTTACTTTCCATCAGAAAACCAACACGTGTTCTACAGAGAACATATTTAAATATAGAATTTTCTGAAAGCTTTAGTGCAGAATTTTTGTATGTTTGAATACATTAAATTTGGCAAATAAACAGTGATTGTGCAGAAGTGTGTCTCTGTAGAGGACGTGAAACATTTTTCACTTAGAAAATTAATAAAGCGTGTAATTTGACCAGGAGGCGCAAAGTTTTGTATACAACTGTATATATTTTCCAAACCTAACTCTAATCTTAACTATCAGAACCAAAAAGAAGTGGTTTTGCTTTTCACTTTTAAAAAAGCAAACAAAAAACTGTTTATAAAGTCAGGAGTCAGTTTTACTGCAGTCAGATTTTTTGTCCTGAAAATGTATAAACACACACACACGTCTTGCTATACATATGAGGACATCCACAGACTTCTCTTGATTTTTGTGTTACTGTAGTTAAATAACACTACACCTAACCCTAACCCTAACTTTAACCTCAGTATCCAAGAGGCAATATTTCTGCTCTTTCAGTTTTCAAATAAAAAAAAGTAATTGTGGTGAAAACGACGTTTTGCTCGTCCTCACTTGAGTAAAAATTTCATATAGTCCTGTCATAGTGAGGACATGGGGTCCTCACAAGTATAGCACTACAAGAACACACACACACAGGCTGATATCTCTTTATATAAAGCTCGTGTTCACGACGATCAGGGTCAGTGTGGAGTGGTAGCTGGGTCAGGCTCTGAGGGGCGGAGCCTATTTCTGCCTCAGGTTCCCATCTGTCACACTACCCATGATGCCTCATGCTCCACTTCTCCTCACGGCTGGGTAAACTTGGAACACACACAATCTTACACACTCGTGCTAGTATGTGTTTGGTGTGTGTGTGTGTAAGTATTTCTCCTTGTGGAGATCAGCCAAACGTCCCCACAACCACAGTGTTCATGTTTTCATCATCCTGGGGGGATTCGGACCCCACAGAGAGATAAAAACACACATACACAAACACAAATGTCCATTTTTAAAACAGTATCTCTACCGAGGAAACGTTCCGTCTTTTCCTATAACTTTCAGCATCTCTACCGTGGAAACGTTCCGTCTTTTCTTCTAACCTTTGGCATATTGAGGAAACTTTCCGTCTTTTCTTGTAAATTTCAGCATCTCTACTGAGGAAACTTTCCATCTTTTGTGGCCTGTGCACATTTTTTAATGAATCAGGTTGTAATTATCCTGCAGAGACAAACTTTCAGCATCTCTACAGAGGAATCTATTTCTCTAACCTTTGGCAATTCCACAGAGGAAACCTTCCGTCTTTTCCTGTAACCTTTGACATATTGAGGAAACATTCCGTATTTTCCTCTACCTTTTGGCATATTGAGAAAACGTTCCGTCTTTTCCTGTAACTTTCAGCATCTCTACTGAGGAAACGTTCCATCTTTTCCTCTGCTTTTTGGCATATTGAGGAAACATTCTGTGTTTTCCTCTAACTTTCAGCATCTCTACCGAGGAAATGTTTCGTCTTTTCCTCTAATTTTGAGCATCTCTACCGGGGAAACTTTGTGTTTTCCTCTAACTTTCAGCATCTCTACCAGGGAAATGTTCTGTCTTGTTTGTTGGAAATGAAAGAAAAGTAAACTCACATTTTTAACCAGTAATGTTCTAACAGTTATTTATTGGTAAAGGGAAATTCCACTGATTTTTCAAAATTCCTCCATAACTCCAGTGTGTGAAATTTTACTTAGCATCCAGAACCACCTGAGAACCTACAGGAGTCTTCTGAGTTTATATGGAATGTTGATGGAAAATAGTGGAAAATCTGGAATAATACGTTTTCTTTGGAGACTATTTTGCCGCACAGCGCTCTGCATGTCTCCCTCCACCATGAATGGAGTTAACCAGTTAATTATGCAGGAATTGTGAAAAATTGAGCAGGTTAATCCTTTGAATATATAGTATCTACAGTTTTTGGAAACAGATTAATGAACTGGGATTCTTTGTTTATTTGCTCATTCCTAGCAGCCTGTTAGAGCCAAGACGATACAGGCCATGAAAATCCTGTTGTTTTTTTTTTTCCTTATCCAATCTTAAAAGGCAGTAATCTTTCAACTAAGTCTGAAGTAATGAGTAGCAAATCCACCAGAGATTAAGAAAAAGGCTCTCCCGAGGCTCCGTAGAGCATCTACGGAGCACATTTTTTAAGAGTGTAGACTGGATTTGTGTGTGAGAGTCACTAGCATTCATACTGTCTGACATTAACTGATTATATTGTCATTGTTATTATTATTAAATGCCGACAAGTTGACAGTGTACCTCCAGCTGGTTATACAGACTAATTTAAATTAATTAAACTTTAAGGGTTTGGAGCTCTCCTTTGTAGCGGAGAGCATCACAACTTTTCTGGCTGAGTAATCTTATAAAAACAAATCTTCATTGTTTGCAGTGTCACCAAATGAGCAGAATTATTGGTTTGTGTCCTTTTTAAGTCTTTAGAGGTGTTAGTGAAGGAGTTTATTATAACATCTGTTTTAGCAAGTTTCTTCAGGAATGTATTACAGTTGCCAGTTCAATCCCCAGAGCTGACATTACATGACTGAGGTGTCCTCGAGCAAGACACCTAACCCCCAACTGCTCCCTGGGTGCTGTGGATAGGGCTGCCCCCCGCTCTGGGCAAGTGTGCTCACTAGTGTGTATGTGGTGTTTCGCGTCATGGATGGGTTAAATGAGGAGGTGAACTGTCCCTGTTGTGGGATTAATAAGGGTCACTTAATCTAAAAAAATCTAATCTTATCCTTTGAATTGTATTGAAAGTTCATGATAAATGGACAGAAATGGTCCAAAGTTACTTGGGCAAAAAATCTTATTACAAGTTTGGAACGTTGCTTCCCCTGTAAAGTTTCCATTTTGGAGACACAACGTTTTGTTACAAAAGCAATGATATGCTAGTTTTTCCTAAAACAATGCATTAAACCAAGAAATACTTTCAGAGTTTTAAATCATAAAATTAAATTCATGATTTTTTTTTCTCAGCTGATTTTGCTTCATTCTTGATTTGGTTTTGTTTCACTTGATTTTTGCAGTGCAGTCCTGCAGAGAGAAAGCTGTAAAACATTCAGTAGATAAAGTCCAGCAGGATATTTTGTACATATTTTGTTTCTTACTTCTCTCTCTCTCTCTCTGTCTCTCACTCTCTCTCTCACTCTCTGTCTCTCGCTCTCTCTCACTCTCTGAATCTCTCTTTCTCGCTCACACTGTCTCTCTCACTCACTTTCTCTCTCTCTCTCTGACTGTCTCTCACTCTCACTGTCTCTCTCACACTCTCACCATCTCTCTCACTCACTCTGTCTCTCTCACTCTGTCTCTCTCTGACTCACCATCTCTCACTCACTCTCTGACTCTGTCTCCCTCATTCTCTGTCTCTCTTTCTCTCACTCTCACTTTTTCTCTCTCACTCTGTCTCTCTCTCTCTCTAGGGAGGCTGCCTCAGGTACCCAAAGGACCACCACGGTGACCTTCGCCATCCCGTCCTCCCCGTCCTCCAGCCTGCCTCCACACGTGTCCAGCCCAATTTCATCGCCCCCCTCTGCAGGCCATGCCTCTTCCCTACCAGGCTCGGCCTCTGCCTCTTCTCCCACCCTGACGGACGTGTTCGGCCTGCCCACTCCACCCCTGGGCAGCCTGGGCTCGGGCAGCAGCCGCTCGCCGTCCCCACTGACCCTCCTGCAGGCTGCCTCCAACAAGCCATTCGCCAACAAAGCCATCCTGCTGTGGACGAAGCACGATGTAGCTGACTGGCTGGAAAGCCTCAACCTGGGGGAGCACAGGGACGCTTTCATGGACAACGAGATCGAGGGCTCCCACCTCCCCAATCTCCAGAAAGAGGACCTTATAGACTTAGGAGTGACCCGTGTAGGCCACCGGATGAATATAGAGAGGGCACTCAAGCTGCTACTGGACAGATAAGGGGGGGTGGGGTCACATCATATATTTTCTTTTGCGGACCAAGGCACTTTTTTCAACTCGGGTTCAGTGGAAGAGACGCGTTTGCTCGCGTCCTGTGCGCCCCCCCGGGTGGCCGGATATCTGTCTTTTGTGCCCCGAGTTGAAAAGACCTTTAACTCAAAGCGGTCGAGTAGCCTACGTCATGAGCGCAACCAATCAGATGAACGGGAAGGCGGGCCTTCGGTGACAGTTGTTAGACGTGGAGCAGGGGCTGCTGGTTGCAGTCACTAGGTACCCTGAACTTTTTACGATTTTCACGGAGCGAAATTATCACAACATATCGAAACGGTAGCTGGCCAGCAAGCTAGACATCACAAACCAACTAGCTTCCTAGATGCTAAAACGCAGCTGATACTATTGTTGCTTGGAAACAAAAAGAAATGGAACCAGAAGCAGAATCGTGAAAAAGGATCCCCCTTAAGGGAGGGTCCAGGGCTTTCCCTTTTTATCTCCATCTCTCTATTTGTCTTACATGCTGACCTGGTATGCGGTCATGTGGTTAGCAAGGCCGAACCAAGGCAGGAGGACACTTTGTAAGGACGTCCCTCTTGCGACTCTTCCACTGCTCAGAGTGGCAGTATCCAGGAAAAGAAAGCTGCAGAGATGAAGCTCTGGTCTGGTAAGGCCTTGGTCCAGCACAGATTGGTCACTTCCTTGGTCGGATGCTGCTTTTCTGTTTTCAAAACGATCATAAATACAGTCCCACAATAACGGTGCGGTATATCGTTTGTAATTGGTATCATGATTTCACTCTTTGTGATGCTGGTTTTGCAGGAGATTCTAAATGATTACAAATGAGCCTCAAACAAATCCCACATTGAGGACTCTTCCAAACAATCTGGGAAATTCCTGATCAGGGTTTGGACGAATGGCAACATCAAGTAATCAAGGCAAGTTTGTTTATTGCGCACATTTCGTACACAAAGGCAATTCAGTGTGCTTTACGTAAATAAAAGCACAGGGGAATATCTAGAGGAAAGTAGAGAAAAAAATTTTAAGTGATACAAAGTGCTTTAGCTTAAAGAACTGGAACAGTTTATTTATAAAGGATGTATAAATAAATATAAAATACAAAAATAAGTAAATAAAAGGCTTTAGTATTATTGAAATAGCTTATTAGAGGTGATGTAGGATACGGGCTCTTTAAGGTTCTATTAAAGGGCCCATATTGCTCTTGTTGGAAGAAAATCTCATATGTCCAACATGGTAACTTCACAGGAGAAGGAAAAAAAACCTACTGTAGTTTTAATGTAAGTCAATGGAACTGGAATTTTTTCAGAATAATTTTTGGGCATTTCTTTTAGTCCATTCATCATGACATGTAATATGTAACTGGTACTTTCAAATTATGTCAAAAACCCGAAAAACAGCAAAAATGGAGATCCGAGGTTTTCTTCCGACGGCAGCCATATGCTACATTTTTTTCCCTTGAGATCCACTTCCATGACTTTTTTTAACGTTTGTGTGCTTTTATGTACCAAAAATGGTCATATATATCACATTGACCATTTTCTAACCTCTTGTATCTCAAACATTCTTATTTTGTTGTTGTGCCTCTAATACTGATGTGTTAATGGGCTCTGTTCTGATTGGCTGTGCCTCATTCAAAAAGCACTCCTTATAACTTAAGCAAGAGTGGGTGGGGCTAAACTCCTTTTAGGGGGAATGGACCTTTTTTCACAGTCACTGCGTCGTCACATCCGGCTATAAACAGTAGCATTATCGAACTTTAACAGAGTGGCAGCAGAGGGTCTCAGATTATCAGCATCCCTCAAAAATCGTCCTTCGTCTTCAGCTCGGTTAATAGCAGAGCATTTCGCATGTCTAACTCCTTAACGTGAGCAGAAAGGCTAGTCTGACGTGGCTGAAGCTCCTCGTAAAGAACTTAGCATTTGAATCTGCGCGTCTCTGCATGGACTCTACCACTGGGAGGAGCTCAGGAGCAGCCTTTTAAACGGAAAATGCTGAGGCAGAGAACGGTGCCACGCATGCCACGTCTGAAAGAGCGTCTCCGCGTCAAAGCAGTTGCATTTAGACGGCGGAATGTATTCCATAAAAATCCACAGGAATCTGCCTGAGACGGCTTCAGTGGAGTGGAGCGGATTATTATGTTCAGACCTCACTGCGCTTTACTCTGGAGAAAAAGTCCAGCAGGTTTAGTTTTTCCTACTCAGTCCATGTAAACCTTAGCAGCGTTAGCGAGAGCCCTGAACACCGTAACCAGCCGTGAACACCATAACCAACCCTAAACACCGTAACCAGTCCTGAACACCGCAACCAGTCCTGAACACCATAACCAGTCCTGAACACCATAATCAGTTCAGAGACACAGCGTCGTATTTCTACAGTTCAGTTACTGATCAAGCTGCAGTGATTGTTCCTCAGGAGTTTTAATCAGACCTCTGTGACTACCATCTCCGGGATTTTAAACCCACCAGTGAATGAATGCCTGTCTTGGAGCATTTTAATCACAGATGTGAGTAAATCTGTCCTCTTTTTTGATTGGTTGCCTCATTAAAAGTGACATGACGAGCAGAGCTTTTCAGCTGAAGTTGAACATTTTTAAACCTGGTTGAGTGGAAACTCAGGTGAGGCTGTTCAGATGAGGTTTTGGTGCATTAGAAACGCAGCGATGTTTTTGGGCAGTATCAGCCATTGTTTACGCCGTGAATAGAAGCCGTTTAATGCTACTATTTATGTTTCCGCATTGACGAACATGGAAGTGTGAAAGTGGCATATAGACGGATGTATGTAAATGAGTTGGTTCTCATGACATCACAGAAACAGTGAATCCAAAGCGGGATGTTTTTGCAGCTTAGTTTCCAAATACGGACTCTTTCAAATTTACATTCTTTCAAAAAAAGTGTGGTTTTCCATGACATTGGTCCTTTGAAGCGAACTGTCGGACTGTCTCTGTTCAGCTACAGTGTAAGCAGGTCCTCAGAAAAGATTAAGATAAATGTGGTCCAGTTATGCTCTTTATTGTAACTGCTGCCCTGAAAGTTGCACACAAACATTTCCAGACGTGCACAATTTCTATTTATTTGTTGAATTTAACATGTAGGGAAAAAATGGGTGCCATAACTACTGCACAGCTCTCATTTTACGGTGTATTTGTTTCCCTTTGTGCTGAATTCAGTAAAAAAGCTAACTCTGCAGAAGTGTGAGAACCTCGGTAGAGGATGTGTAACTTCTTTACACTTCGACTGTGACCAGGGGTGCACAATCTTTTGCACATTTACACTGTAAGGGGGAAAAATTTCTTAAATATATCAAAAATATCAGGCTAACATCAGTGCTGCATTTACCAAAGAGGTGCATCCACTGAGCACAGACTCAGTACGATCTCCTGTTGAATCCTGTAGAAACTATTTAGACAGCAGTGGAATACAGACCGTGTAACAGTCAGCTTTAAAGGGACATATCACAGAAAAACTAATTTCACATGCTTTTTTTTCCCCAGTCCATCTATGGAACTAATTTACATAAACACCGGCCTTAAAATTGCTTTTGTGATGTCACAAGCACCAACTTATTTATATATATCCTGTTCAGCCTGCAGCTGTGTAGCCCCGCCCACCCAAGCTATAAGGAGTGTTTCAGCTCGGAGTGCCTTCTGAATGATGCGCAGCCAATCACAACTGCTTGGACAAAGAGATGTTGGAAACATTTGTGTAAAAATCAATTAGAATTGTTTTTGATACATAAAATCACGTCAATGTTTTTAAGTGGACCCCAGGAGAAAATAGAAAATGAAAATACAAGAAAAAATGTGAGATTTGGGCCCAAGAAATTTAATTTTGGCCCTAAAATAAGGCGCATGCTTCTAATCCTATACCCAAAGTGAAGCCCCACAGCCCCCGTGTTAGGAAAATTTCGTCACACTTTACTGTAGGGTTCTGTTCATAAGGCTATATAACACCTATATAAGCTTGTCATGGCAACTAACATTACCATACATAAATGTTTATAAATGCTTATTCCAGCAGGTGTCATCTGTCATAAAGGCTGTGTTAGCTAACTGCAGAAAATTTATCCTTTACAGAGAACGATGCCTGTTGTTATAAGTGATTATAAACATTTATGTAGGGTTAGGTCAGTTGCCATGACAAGCTTAAGTAGGAGTCATGTAGCCTTATGAACAGAGCCCTACAGTAAAGTCTTATTGAACATGTTTGGTGTATAACTGAATACGTGAACACTTTAAAAACATTTACTTTTTAAAACAAACACAAAATATAGAGCAATGTTATAAAATACATTTTTAAAAGCTCAATTCAAAACCGACCTTCCTTATTTGAGTATTTAGCTACGTTCACATTATAAGCCTCGTTGCTCAAATCCGATCTCTCTGACTCGATGGTTCACACTTGTTTAGGTAAGTGACTCAAATCCGTCATTAATGTGATGAACCGGCTCCTGAAATGAGCCTCATGAGCTCATCCTACTCAGTAACGTCACGTGACTGAATCTCTGCATCATCAGCACAAACTAACGAGCTTTGCTGAGAAGATCATTAACTCTGATCAGCTCTCAGCTTCATTATTAGAGCCAGACGAAGGAGAAAAGGGTGAGATGAGCTGCTTTTCCACCATTTACAGGCTTTAACGTCTGTTCGGCGCTGTTGCCATGGCAACGCTGAATGATGGCGCAGTGGAAAAAAAGCTCATGAATTCCGATATGAGCTTCACATTAATGTCGCATGACCACAAATCAGATACGTATCCGAACTATGACCACATATGAAAGTGGTTCAGGTCAGATTTGAAAAGATCAGATTTGTGTCCACACAGCCCTGAAAACATCAGATCTGAGTCACATTAGAGCAAAAAAATAGATTTTTTATGCCACTTCAGCCTGGTAATGTGAACGTAGCCTTTAGCCTTTTTAGCTCTCAGCCCACCACAGGCATTGCAGCTTGGAATCTCCAAAAGTTTTGGCACCCCTGCTGTAGATCATTTCCTCCTTTTATGGCCGTAATGGTAAAGCTGCTTGTTCACTGCTGAGCCTCAATGGGCTAAATCACTAAACTGTGCTGGACTAAAGCCCCCAGCGCTGAGGTTGGTGTAACACCCTGACCGCTTTGGACTTACTGACTTTCTCACACCCGCCTCACACGGGCCGCCCTTAACCAGCTGAGCTGGGGCTCCTTTTCTATCTTTGCTAGAAAATAATTATTTCTTCACTAAAAAAGCAGAAGTCTGAGATGTGTTAATGTGCCACAGCCGCTGCCTGTGGCGAGCGTACAATCACCTTTTCTTTGTTTTGGCTTCTCACTCATGTTTGTGTGTAAATGAGACCCGAGCCAAACATGTTGGCACCTTCACAATAATACATCAACACCGTTAGCTGTGTCCTCACTTTCTAAGCCTGTGGTATCGGGACGGGGGGTCCCAGTGTAGCAGCCCCTCCTACGTTCGTTTGTGTTAGCCAGACCGCCGTCTCTCTGAATGCTGGAAGGGTGGAATAAAGTTTGACTCATCCTCGTCTTCCTCATTTCTGCAGGTGAGCAGGAGGGTAGATTAACCCATTTATCTGCTCAAAATAACTTTATTTTCAAGAAGTGCCACTGTTTTCTCCCCCCTGCCGTCCATTTTCACGACCTCTCTCGCTAACCCACAGTCATTCAGATTTTTTCTAGCCTCAGTCTTCATTCTTCACGTCTCCATTACTTATCTACACACGTGCTGTGTTTAAAGGAATAGTCTGGCAAAAAAAATCCAATTTACACAATTTCCCTTTTATTCCAAATGGAACTGATTGGCCAGACACTGATTGGTGTCTGAGGTTTGCTTCTTGAAGTTTATTTAAGCCAATTAGCATCACACAGTCATCTCAATGCGTGTGGAGACGTTCAGTGTCTCTAACAGACTTGCTTGTGTGGTTTGACACTGTATGACCCACTGTTACCTATAAACATGGACTAATAGTATCTCGTGAAGTGAAATTATCTTAATGCTAATCGATACATGTAATATTTCTTATTTTGAGATGGTCGTGCACTTTTCTAATTTCTAGACATGTTTAATCGGTTTTAAGTAATCTTATTCAGTAGAATTCTCACTATACTGGCAGATAATTTAGCTGGTTTCAAGCACATTTCTTAAAACAAGCAAAATGATCTCTCGATGTAATGAGATAAATATACTTAATAAAATAAAATCAAGTAAGAAAATGTTTGTATGCAAGTTAAATCTGACAATAAGCTTACAACAATCTCAACAGTTGAAATACAGGATATATTGACAATTTTAAATAATTTTGACATTTTTTGTAGTGTAAAGTACATAGTGGTAACAGTGGTAGCAACCACCTTTAAGCCTGAATCATTTCCAAATTCCATCTGAAGTTTGCACAAAAAAAAGGCATCTGGGTGTCAACTTTCATAAACACAATAAGAACATCACTTTAAATGTATGATTTCGGTTGAAAAAGTGTTTTTCAGTTTCTCACTGTGTTAAATGGGATTTTTACCAGCATTTTATAAAGCTTGTTACTGTGACAGGACACATTTGTGGGACCAGTTAATTGTGTAAATTTGACCTCGTCAAACTATTCCTTTAACTATTTTTAGGCAACTGTCGGTAAGAGGTAGAACTGTTCTGTGATGAAAACCTGTCAAAATATACACAATATTTAGAACCCCAAATGTAAAGAGAACATGGGTGACAGTGTTTCAGTACTGAATGTGTGTAATCTGGGAAGTAAGTGGCTGTAAAGTGATTTTTTTTTTGGTTCTTGTTGTTAAACATTGGTTTGGACCCATACTGTTCCAATCGGTGATGAAGATTCACCTAATAGTGACGACTTAACAATGCAATTTAAACACATTTAAAAGTCTATCCCATCAGTGTATCAATATAAAAATGTGGACTCAATATACACTGCAGGCCAAAAGTGTGGAAACAATAACTTTGTACAAATAAATTTGAATATTTCAATTTAGTGTTCAGCTAAATTTTACACTGACAAATAAAGATTTAATGCAAGTTCATCTGCCATTAAAGTGTCATGTGAACTTCTATGCATGATTAAATAATAATAATAATAATAATAATAATAATATACTACTTTAAATTAACTAGTTCAATAATATTAAACACTAGTTCATTTCTAGTGAAATACAAGCTCACTTTTTTGTGCCTATACCCAGATAAATTTCATCCAGATATCAATTTTTAAATAAAATTAAAATTTAATTTTAGAGACGGACATTAATAGGTTTATTATTTGCTTTTGTCTATGTGCTCTCTGAGCAGAAATGCAGTCTTTCGATCACCTGGCACTACTGATTCTTAATAAAACAATAACAAATTCCTTTTGAATTGTGAACAAAAGTAAAAAATAATTAATAGAATTAAATTATGTATTTAAATTAAATGCAAAATTTGACAACTAAACAGAACTAGTTCTGTGGTATTTTTGTGGTATCTTACCAAAATTAGTTGGACATGAATTGGACAGTTCTCATTTTATTAAACATTATTGGCTTCTACCTTTTGGCCTGCAGCAGGGAAGTTACCTTCTTACTTACATTAAGAACATTTACAAATGGAATTGTTTGAGCTTTTGTAGAAAAAGTGAGAATGATCACGAGCAGCAGTGTAGATACAAACACACCAGAGCTGTGCTTTTTTATACTTTAACCAGAAAACATTAGACAGTAGCCTCATAACCAAATCAGTCCAATACTCATATTTAACTCAATCAGCATCATCAGGTATTATAAAGAGGATGGAAGGTGTTTTTGTATTTAGATACTTTAAAGAAAGTGACTTCTTTATTATTAAATGTATAAGAGTGTATAAAATATACATAAATATATGGTTTATGAATCAGTGGAGCTTGAATTACTCTCCTGCTTAATGTAGTCCAGCCACTTTTCCGTAGCACGACTGATTCAACGTCCATTTTAAAGGGATAGTTCAGTGAAAAATTCAAATGTGCACCTAACTCCACCCCACCCCCTTTACCCCAAATGTAAACAATCATCTAAGACATGTTTGGTGTCTGAAGTTTGCATCTTTAGTTTTGCACCAGAGCTCAGAGGTGAATGTTGCTGGCAGGTAACTGAAGCTATACTCCACCAATCAGCATGGTGCTAACTGCAAAATTCAAAGCAGATTTCAGACACCAAACACGCCTCGACCTACTGTCCAAATTTTGCGGAATTCTGTAAATTGGATTTTTTGCAAAACCTTTTTTAGGGAAAGCTTAAAAAAAAAAAAAAAAAAAAAAAAAAAAAAACACAAACCATCGACTGCCCTTATTCTCACAGAGTGTGAATAAGCTCTGCGTGAGATTTCTGATGGCTTTCTTCTCTCTTACTGTGAGTCCTCCTTCCCCAGCTGTGGTATGAAAGGTTTTTAGAGATTCTAGATTATTATAACCCAAGACTGGAAGGAAAATTCACGGGCTTTCTTTGGACGAAGGCTCACTCGAATTATCGCTGCTTGTGTCGACCCTTTTTAAATAGAGATTATTTTACAATAGAGTGCGACAGCAAAAAAAAAAAAAAAAAAGCACAGTATTTTTAATGATTTATATAGAATTATATGGAATTTTATAAAGCTATTTGACTGGAAAAGGTCACCTAAAGTGTGGTTTGCCAAATAAATGAGTACATTTAATAGATTCCTGATATAGCAATATTTATACTTCGTTCTTCTTTGTTGTGATTTTCAATGACCTAATCATACATTCTAAACCCTGTGATTTACAAAAAAACTGCATTATTATCAGAAACAGCACAGATTTAAAAGTTGTTCTACATCTGAAATGTATTTACTGTTGGAGAATTATAACGAGTTTCTGTAAAATGTGTGTATATCTGACCAAATCGTCACGAGGTGTAAATGAATACGACTTTTTTCAGGCCACTTACTAGAAACTGGTCTGAACACACTTTTACGATATATTAAAGCTATTTAAAAATTTTAAAAAGAACTATGTGAAGAGTTTATGAAGCAACATATCACTGAGCTAATTTCTGTGTGGAAATGTAGATCTAAGTAGTAGTCAAAGTTTAAAGACATGCTGAATTTCACCGCTGTGTGGATCAGGCCCCATCACCAACCCACCACCTGCTTCTAGCTACTATTCAGGTTTTATTCCCCAACCATTTTGACTTTTCTTTTATATTCATTATAGATATGAAGCCTTTTCACTCTATTTTGTGTAGATCCTGTGTTCATGTTATATATGTTGCTGTAATTTTGTGCTATCCAAATCCTCTTATTTAGAATTTAATGAATTATTAAAACTGAAAAAGAGAAGTTCCTGTAACTGCACTCTTTCCCCAAAAAAATCCTCAATAATTCTTGTTGGCAACCAAAACTGAGTGTAAGAAATAAATATAACATTATGACTGACCTCTGATGCGAGTTTTCACTGATCCTGAAGATCACTGCCCTCTATTATGGCTGCACACTGGGTAAGAAATATTACAGTACCATTCAAGATATAATTCTCATTCAAGAATATTTACTGTTAAACAAAAGTATATATTTTTTTCTTTTTAATTTTCTTTTCTTTTATAGGGGAAGCTGATCTTGGTCTTCTGCTTTGGGAAGTTTTATAAATGTCATCCCCTGGGTCACTATTATGTGTCAGGTGTGTTGGAAAAGTAGTTGTCCAAAAGACAAAATTAAAAATAAAAGATTTTAAATAGTATAGAAATTTTAAAAAGGACAAAAATTGTAATAGAAAACACGAAAAATAAAAAGGAAAATGGTAACACAAAAATGCAATTGTAAAAATGGGAAAAGAAAAACATTTTTAAAAAGCAAAACTTTATGAATAATATGGGAATTAACTACATAATTACCAAATCTG
Source organism: Pygocentrus nattereri (assembly GCF_015220715.1). Classification (NCBI taxonomy): domain Eukaryota; kingdom Metazoa; phylum Chordata; class Actinopteri; order Characiformes; family Serrasalmidae; genus Pygocentrus; species Pygocentrus nattereri. The sequence continues at coordinate 24,543,648 of NC_051217.1, read as the reverse complement.
TTTAAGACAATCGGCATTTCATTATTTCTCATTTTTCATTATTTCTCATTCTTCATTATTCCTTTCCATGAATTGCTTATTACAGCTTTTTAATCTAATAAATTAAAATATTATTATTAATATATAGTAATAATATTATTTAATAAACCATTTTAAATGACCATGATGCATCACAATACCCTTTTCTAAGATGGATGGATATTGGTAATATTAAAGAACATTAACAAAGACAGCATATTTAGCCTTTTTCCCCATGCCAACTTATCAAATCCACACATTATATATATATATATATATATATATATATATATATATATATATATATATATATATATATATATATATATGTGTGTGTGTGTGTGTGTGTGGTACAAATTATAATGAATTTTCAACTTTTGTGAAACTTTGGCATATGGCCTAAGCTTATTCACATGTATGCAAGGTTGAAATACTGTCTCTTACAGATAAACTATTACAGGACAAGAACATGCATCCAAGATTAGAGAGAATATATATATACACACACACACATACATACATGCATATTTTTATATATAGTTGAAAGAAAAAAGCTAAACTTCCAAACTGTTCAACTATGTGTTTTTATTAATTGAAATTCCATTTCTTACAAAAAAAACAAGCACGTAATGAGATTTAAGCCAGCAAAATACAGATAAAAATAAAAAGATCTGAAAAGGACACTTTTATAAAACCCCCAACCCAAAAGGATGTCGTGATTAGGCGTTGCTACACCTTAAGATGCATCACCAACTGAATTAGCATCCCACCGCACCAGAACAGAATTGTCGCTAGATAAAATTAAGCTATGCATCATATTAAACTATCAATCAATAGTGCTCGCAGTTACAGCATCCCAGCACACTCGGACGTAAAACCTCCCCACGTTACATTGTGTTGGTCAAGATGAAAACGTTACAGTGGCCCCGAGTATAATAGACTACAACACACAGTGAGCACATGGACACAGACCAGGACGAACGACGACACCGCATGCCCAGGACATACAAACAGACTTCACCTAGACTTTGACACCACCTGCAATTCCACTTCTCAAAATCCATAATATATATTATCTGTCCAATCATAAAAAACATATTTCTTTGTTTATACACATCCTGGAATATTGGGAACGACCTGCAAAACTGACTGCAGGTCAGATGTCTCATACCGCCAAGTAAGAAGATAACGTGGTCAGGAGGTGTCAGTAATATTTTAGCATTTAGTGTTTTTGTAGCTACAAACAAACACCCATTAGTGTTTTCTTTTAATGCAAAAGCTGCTCAAAACAAGAAGCTTCAGAGCCACGGAGTGCTAACATGATGGAGATAATGGAAGCAAACGAGAAGCATGAGCTTCTTTGTCCAACAAACCAACCAAACTCTACTGCACTAGCTCTCAAACATGCAAAAAAACACTCGGATCTTTGGTGGTCCTACCGCATCTCTAAGGCCAGAAACATACTCAACACAAGTATGTGAACGCAAATGGCTGTGCTCAGCTAACACACTGAAAGCGCTCAGTCCTTCTGGTCAAACTCCCCGTGCCTTACACTAGTGTGGTAGTTAAAACAGTGCTGAAGGGGGTGACAGAGGACAAATCAGAGAGGATCTACTGTTATTCCAACAGCCACAGGTACACTGTAGAGGAGAGCGAGCTGCTTTAGCTCTTCTGCTGGAATGGAAAGGCGGTAATACATCATTTTTATGATTATGTGAGCTGTCTTTGCGCGAGACTCGATGGCTCGTCTGCTGTGGCCCACTTGGACAGGCTTGGTCGTCATTATAGCGCCCCCTGGCATAACACTCACATAGCAGCTTGCACTTGTGTTGCATTATGAAACGTGTCATGACACATTTTTGGATGCAACTAGGTATGAAACCGCATCAGCGTAGCTCGAAGTGTCTGCGTTCGTGTCCTTGTGTGAAGTATGTTTCGGGCCTAAACGTCCCTCCATAACACAAGGCCAGTCATGATCTCATAGTGACTGAAGGAGCAGCTCAACCAGAAACAGTCACCAGTCAGCATGATGCAACTGATGTAAATGCTACTGTTGAACGAAACAGCAACAAATCATGCAAAGGGGCTCTTACGTTAGCATATCCAGCTGAGCTCCTCTAACACCTTTAGTACGGAGGATGCAGTTAATACCTTCATATAACAGAAAAAAAAGAAAACCCATACCCAGACTTCATGTACACTGTCAATAAATCACTTATGGCAATTGTGGACTAAGTAAATGCTAATATGAACGAGGAGGAGAGGAGTAAAAGATGATGTCGGAATTAAATGAAGGAAGCTCATGCTTTCTTAGCAGAATCAGCAATACAAAAAAACGTTTCTCTGTTTGGGGGGGGGGAACCCACCAACTCTGAGCAAATGGATGGAGAAAAAAAAGGACAGAGATAGAATGAAAGAGCATTTGAAAGACCTGAGAACGCCCAACACTTCAGAAGCATCGTGAAGGATGGAGGGAGCAGGAGAAAGGAGAGGAAAGAGAAGGGATGAAGATGGAAAACGATGTGCAAGAAAACCCCTCTCCTCCAGGGAGGTGGGTGTGGCCAGCGGAAAAGGGTGTGGCTTTTACTGTCGGACTTCGACATAGTTGGCCGGAAAGAGTCCGTATGCCCCCCTGCACACACCTCTCCACCAGCCCTCGTCAATCATCTCAATGTTGGTAATGATGTCATCGGGATCAAAGGAAATCTCGTCGTCGCCAGCTACAAATATGAACACACTGACGTTAGTATGTAGTAACATTTGAGCTTTACTAAAATATTTCCAAAAAAAAAAAAAACAAACAAAAAAAAAAGCAATACACTATGGCCAAAAGTATGTGGACACCATTCCTAATTATGGAATTCAGGTGTTTTAGCCACACCCATTGCTAACAGGTGGATTAAATTATCCATGTAGCCTTGCAGTCTCCATAGACAAACACTGGCAGTAGAGGGTCGCAATGATGAGCCCAGTGACCTTAAACATGGAACTGTCATAGGATGCTGTTACAAGCCAGTTCCTGAAATTTCTGCCCTGCTAGATCTGCCCCAGATAACTAAGTGCTATTATTTTGAGAACTTCGCCTGTGACCCAGGCCGTCTCGTCCAACATCAGTGTCTGACCTCACAAATGCCCTTTTGACTGAATGGGCACAAACTCCCACAGACACATTGCAAAATATCAAAGGAATTGCTGTTACAGCAACTCCGTACTAGTGCCAAAGGTCTTGGAATCTAAAGTCCAACAATCTCAGGTGTGATGGTCAGGTGTCCACATACTTTTGGCCACTTGGTGTACTTGGGGCTGCTTGATTATGGCAAAAATCAATCAGAACATTCACTGACTCTGGAAACATCAACCATTTATTGAACATGAACGGATTAACAGCAGACTCTCAAACTTTAGATATAATTCAACTGAAAAAACTTTTTCAAAATTAAAATAAATGTGTGGTTAGGAAGGAACGCCACGTGGAAGCTTAGTGCACATATTTTCACTCAACATAAAAATATAATTTTCTCAATCCTATACACTCTGTAAATGTAGACGTTCATCGTATGACCACAATAATGCACTATGTACTTTCCCCATTAGGCTAAGCTAACGAGCAAATCAGGCAAACTAGATGCTTTAGAGAGGCATAAGATGACCAACAAAAGACAATCTCAGTTATTATAATGGTTCCTGTGTCTCTGAAGCAGGTGAAAACAAAACACCTGAAGTGTCTAAATGTGTACACGTACATGTAATTCTGTGTTCCTGTAAATGGCAACTTATTAAAATCCAGCAAACATGATAAACGTTCTGAAAAGCTATGAGTCTGCAAGCTTCTGAAGGGCTGTATATTGGGAGAATTTTATACCTGTAGGCAAGACCAGTCATATTAACTGCATGTTCTAGTGTTTAGTTACGATAAAATAGATGCAAATTGCACTCACCAGCCTGGTAATCATACAGTGCCACAGCGGTCACCCCCAAATCTTCTCCGTAGTCGTAGGACTGAGTGTCTGGGGAAAAAAAGACCAAACACTGAAAATGATCATGTAATTCTAAACAGAGTGTCAACACAAACACTGCTCTTGTGAAACATCTAAAGCTAGCTGACTGCTAATGATGCCCCCTTGTGGAAATTTTCAGCCTGCTAAATGTGACAGTGAGTTACAAGCCAGGTTCACAACATGCTTTGCATCTGTAAAAGCAGCCCACTGACCCACAGGATCCAGTTTCAGAAAAAATGGACTATATTGAGTCAAGAACTATACTATACTAAGAACTATAAGGGAAACTGGTTTTATACAATGTATATTTTACATGCATCATTTTGCTCCTTGCATTTGTCAAAAATGTCTTATTAAACAAAGTACAATTTTAAAGGAAACTAATTATTCCATCAATTTAAGCCTTAATTCCACTTCATTTTAATAACTGATAAAAAACAAAACACCGGTGAAATGTAAGAAATTTAAATATCAGTATTTTGTTTATACTATGTATATTCATTGAATTGTATTATGATGATTTTTATTTTTAGTAGAAGGTGGAGCAATATGGCACCATGATATAAACAAAACTTAATATAAATATAAAGATCACTATTAGGCAACAACAATCAGGTGAAAAAACTAAAAGGAGGGGGACAGGTTTACCCTGGGGGGCTTCTATTCCCTGAGTTACCCGCCGTATCCTTGGGTGTATATTATATACACTGCTCAAAAAAATAAAGGGAACACTTAAACAACACAATATAACTCCAAGTAAATCAAACTTCTGTGAAATCAAACTGTCCACTTAGGAAGCAACACTGACTGACAATCAATTTCACAGCTGTTGGAAATGACAATAATGACAGCAAATGGAACAGACAACAGGTGGAAATTATTGGCAATTAGCAAGAAACTCAATAAAGGAGTGGTTCTGCAGGTGGGGACCACAGACCACTTCTCAGTACCTTTCTGCTTTCTGGCTGATGTTTTGGTCACTTTTGAATGTTGGTGGTGCTTTCACACTCGTGGTAGCATGAGCCGGACTCTACAACCCACACAAGTGGCTCAGGTAGTGCAGCTCATCCAGGATGGCACATCAGTGCGAGCTGTGGCAAGAAGGTTTGCTGTGTCTGTCAGCGTAGTGTCCAGAGCCTGGAGGCACTACCAGGAGACAGGCCAGTACACCAGGAGGTGTGGAGGAGGCCGTAGGAAGGCAACAACCCAGCAGCAGGACCGCTACCTCCACCTTTGTGCAAGGAGGAACAGGAGGAGCACTGCCAGAGCCCTGCAAAATGACCTCCAGCAGGCCACAAATGTGCATGTGTCTGCACAAACGGTCAGAAATCGACTCCATGAGGATGGTATGAGGGCCCGACGTCCACAGATGGGGGTTGTGCTCACAGCCCAACACCGTGCAGGACGCTTGACATTTGCCAGAGAACACCAGGATTGGCAAATTCGCCACTGGCGCCCTGTGCTCTTCACAGATGAAAGCAGGTTCACACTGAGCACATGTGACAGACGTGACAGAGTCTGGAGACGCCGTGGAGAGTGATCTGCTGCCTGCAACATCCTTCAGTTTGGCAGTGGGTCAGTAATGGTGTGGGGTGGCATTTCTTTGGAGGGCTCAATGTGCTCGCCAGAGGTAGCCTGACTGCCATTAGGTACTGAGATGAGATCCTCAGAGCCCTTGTGAGACCATATGCTGGTGCGGTTTGCCCTGGGTTCCTCCTCATGCAGGACAATGCTAGACCTCATGTGGCTGGAGTGCGTCAGCAGTTCCTGCAAGATGAAGGCATTGAAGCTATGGACTGGCCTGCCCGTTCCCCAGACCTGAATCCGACTGAACACATCTGGGACATCATGTCTCGCTCCATCCACCAACGCCACGTTGCACCACAGACTGTCCAGGAGTTGGCGGATGCTTTAGTCCAGGTCTGGGAGGAGAACCCTCAGGAGACCATCCGCCACCTCATCAGGAGCATGCCCAGGCGTTGTAGGGAGGTCATACAGGTACGTGGAGGCCACACACAATACTGAGCCTCATTTTGACTTATTTTAAGGACATTACATCAAAAGTTGGATCAGCCTGTAGTGTGTTTCTCCACTTTAATTTTGTGTGTGACTCCAAATCCAGGCCTCCATTGGTTAATAAATTTGATTTCCCTTGATGAGTTTTGTGTGATTTTGTTGTCAGCACATTCAACTTTGTACAGAACAAAGTATCCAATGAGAATATTTCATTCATTCAGATCTAGGATGTTATTTCAGTGTTCCCTTTATATTTTGAGCAGTGTATTTTTCTGCCATTTCTACCTCAACATGATGGATCTTCAAGGGTTCTTTAGTAAGTACAAGGGTTCTAATTAGAATCATGAACACTCAAAGAATCTTTTGCATGATTAAATGGTTCTGTGCATAGTGAAATGGTTCTTCAGATTGATGGAAAAAGTGCTGTAGATGGTTCTGTACTGAACCATCTACACCACATTTCCATATTGTTCACTCTCCCATCCAAATAATTTAATTCAGGTGGTCCAATCACTTCCATGGCCACAGGTGTATAAAACCCAAGTCCCTAGGCCTGCAGACTGCTTCTACAGACATTAGTGAAAGAATGGGTCGCTCTCAGGAGCTCAGTGAATTCCAGAGTGGTACCGTGATCGGACGCCACCTGTGCAACAAGTCCAGTCGTGAAATTTCCTCACGACTAAATATTCCACAGTTAACTGTCAGTGGGATTATAACAAAGTGGAAACGATTGGGAACGACAGCAACTCAGCCACGAAGTGGACGGCCATGTAAAATGACAGAGCGGGTCAGCGGATGCTGAGGGGCATAGTGTGCAGAGGTCACCAACTTTCTGCAGAGTTAATCACTACAGACCTCCAAACTTCATGTGGTTTCAGATCAGCTCAAGAACAGCGTAGAGAGCTTCATCCAAGCCTTACATCAACAAGCGCAATGCAAAGCGTGGAATGCAGTGGTGTAAAGCACCGCCACTGGACTCTAGAGCAGTGGAGACGTGTTCTCTGGAGTGACCAATCATGCTTCTCTATCTGGGAATCTGATGGACGAGTCTGGGTTTGGCAGTTGCCAGGAGAACGGTACTTGTCTGACTGCATTGTGCCGAGTGTTAAGTTAGGTGGAGGGGGGATTATGGCGTGGGGTTGATTTTCAGGAGTTGGGCTCGGCCCCTTAGTTCCAGTGAAAGGAACTCTTAATGCTTCATTAGACCAAGAGATTTTGGACAATTTCCCAACTTTGTGGAACAGTTTGGGGATGGCCCCTTCCTGTTCCACCATGACAGCGCACTAGTTCATTTACAGCACAATCTCCATCAATCTGAAGAACCTTTTCAGGGTGCAAAGAACCTCATAATCTTTGAGTGTTTATTGTTCTATATAAAACCATTTCCTTTGAAAACCAGTTCCCTTGAAACACAATCATTTTGAAGTGTGTAAATATTATATTTGTCCCAAAATATTTAGGCTATGTATCCTATTTAAGAGTAAATACTGAAAATAAATTAAAATAAATAATGGAAAAAAAAAAATGCTTGACACTTCAACAGCAGAGCGGTGAGCGTGTGATATGCTCTAACCGAAGGAAAGGGCTGGAATTAGTTACATTTACAGCTTTTATCTGAATAAAGATTGTCTGAAACTGTAAACAGGGACGTCATGTACTGGAGCAACCAGGTCTAAAAAGAACCACCAAAAAAAAAATTGCGTATGCAATGTTAACGGACTGACTGCGGGACGGTCAGTGCATGTATGTGTTTAATTCAAAACAATGTAGAAACACATCAATCAGGCATAACATCACATGGTGGATCATTCTCAGCACTGCAGTAACACTGACGTGGTGGTGGTGGTATGTTAGTGTGTGCTGCGTTGGTACGAGTGTCTAACAGAGTGGACAGTGAGTGGACACAGTGGACACACACTCCAGCAGCACTGCTGTGTCTGATCCACCCTCACCAGTGCAACACACACCAACAGTGTTACTGCAGTGCTGAGAATGAGAATCCACCACCCAAATAGTAACTCCTCTGTGAGGGTCCATGGGGGTCCTGACCACTGATGAACAGGGTAACAAAGTATCAGAGAAACAGATGGACTACAGTCTGTAACTGTAGAACTACAAAGTGCAGCTATACAGTAAGTGGAGCTGATAAAATGGACAATGAGCGTAGAAACAAGGAGGTGGTCAGAATGTTGTGCCTGTTAGGTATAGATGCCAACAGCAGCCTGATTTAGTAGTGACCTGCACGACTGACTGTTTTATAGGTTTCAAACATTCTATGTATGTTATTCTGTATGTTGCTGCTGTCTGAACAAAACCTCGTATTTCTGACATTTTTCAGTTTTTGACATATTTCGAAAAATGCCTCGTCCTTTACATTGTGCGTAAATTTCATGACGAATGGATCAAAATAAATGGCCCAAAATGACTTGGGAAAATGTCTGGTTCCTTTGACTTACATTAAAGGTAAAGCAGGTTTTTTCCTTCTCCTGTAAAGTTACCATTTTGGAGATTTGAGGTTTTGTTACGACAACAACGACATGAATATAATAAGAAGCCAAAGACTAATTTCCACCATAATGTACAACAAAATGAATTTAAGGTAATCTAAATGTAATCTGCCTTAAAGATTCAGAAAACCCGATCATTAGGATTTGGTCAATATTTTCAGGAAACAATATCACCGTGGACAATAGTGTCTGAAAACTATATGTGCATCATTTTGTGAAATAAGGTGTAAATAAATACAGTTTAGTTCAAAATACCAACATCATATTTGGCAAAGACATAAAATTAAATGTACGCTTTCCTAAGATTTACATGATTTTACACGAGGCTTCATCAAATAAAAGCAATATGAATTTGAAACGTAGACATGATGTGATTATTTTCAGGTTTAACAGCTCAAAAATGCTTTACTACTTTAATAAGACTAAAATCTAACAAACAGAAACACTAATATGAGTATTAATAAGTTGGCAGGATTGATGTATTTTAGTGTGGATATAGAGGGCCAATCAACACAAAAAAATAAATAAATGAAATAATTCAGATATTCAGCCAAGCATGCAGCTCTGGTCTGGCAGTTTAAAATACTTTAAAACAAAGAATATTTCCTGAAGATTTGATGCAGCGAGCAACAACAGTTCAAAGGTTATGATTGATCAAAATCTGCATCTTTCTGTAGCATTCATCACTCATTTAAAGGCACTGAATCCTAAGCGTTGAACTGAAAATATTAGGCTAATCTGAGATGGTCAGTGAGGATGGGGTTGGTGTGTTCTGCTGGGCTGACCCCTAATCTAATAAAGGGCTTGTATTTATGCAGTGGTACCTGCAGCCTGGTACTGTCCATCCTGCTCATGCTCCAACACCTGGCTCTGGTTCTGATAAAGATCCTCCTGAACCGGTTCGTCATAGATGGGTTTTGATGCTGGGGCCGAAACAGGTTCCACCTCATACACATTGTCTTCCTTCTCTTCTATCTCACTGTGGGCCTCCTTGATTAAACACAAAAAACGGGAGAGAGGGGATATAAACACTGATAACGGCACATCAGGAGGTAAACAAACTGGGGTTACAATCAATCAATGATGTTCATATGATCCACACAGTCACTCTGACAGACTGTAACACACTACAGGAAGCGTAGGGGGCAATAGGGCTAATATTAAAAAATATATAAACATTTTTTTCCATAATCAATCATTACAGTCCTGCTTCATATCAGTAAGTAAACAAAAGACACTATGAAAGAACAGCTGAAATGGTCCATGTGGTGAAATGAACATGAACTGTGGTTTGTGTGTTACATGACGAAACACTAGGGGGCAGCAGAGTCACATACAGTAAGTATCCCCAAGTAAGTCCCAATCTCAGTCCAGGGGACTCAGTGTTCAGTACATTTGTGTTTTCTCTGCTTTAATATACCAGATTTAACTCATGAAGCCCTTTGTGAGCTCAGTCACGTGTGTTAGCATGAGCAGGAACACACTGAAATGTGGAGTGTGTGGTTCTGAAAACCACACCTACTGACGAGCTGCACAACGTTCTGAGGTTCCAGACAAACCGTGGACTAAGAATCTCTATTACAGCTGATGTAGGTCTGTCATGAAAGTATAGCAGCGAAGTTTTAAAAGATAAACCAAAGAAAATGTTTACACACACATAAAAATGGTGGTTCTTCAAGGGTTTTACCCTTTTTGGATAAAAAGTCTGGCCGTAACAGAAGAACGCTTTTTGGTGCTAAATAGAACCATTTTCAAAAAGGACCATCTACAGTATGTTCTCCATCAGTCTGAAGAACCCTTTCAAAGGGTTCTTTAAATGTCCCTAGTTCTATATAGAACCATTTATTTACTAAAGAACAATTGAAGAACCATTTTTAAGAGTGCAATCAAAACAATAAATCTATCAAACTAAAATGTGTAAATAAAAAAAAATTACTAAGATTTCAAAAACAACAAAATAATAATACATACTAATAATACTAATACTACTACTAATAATAAGACAATTTAAAAAATCACTCAAAATCAGCACTGTGGGGAAGCTGATATTGGCTTCTCTTCCTACTTTTTCTTTTGTAAAAGCATCTCAAACCTGTATTTTGTACATAATTCTAGTGACATGCCGCTCTAGAACAGAGGTCTGCACTCCCATGGGACCCGACATAAAACCTTACGGCACAGGACTAATGTTCAAATCAGGCCCCTTCAGGCGGGAGTGGGCGGAAGCACTCAGAGAAATCCCGCAAATTAATGAACCTAAAGTACAACGATCATTATTCATTTCAACTGTGTGATGAGGCAGATGCGTTGCCCATCACCAGAGATTGTGTGTGTGTGCAATACTTACCTGAACACCTACCTGTGATACTCACCTTTTGACAGTTACCTTGCAGAGGCAGCAAAAGGGAGGCTAAGCAGAAAGAGCTCACTCATGAATGTGTCGAAGGGCCCACGGCTAGCTCATGAGAGGGGTGATGTCTGTAACCTATGTCACAGAAAGTGGAGTAAGACAGGGTAGCAAATGTGTATATTGCAGCTAGACACTTATCGGTAATGGGATCTTGAGGCCTTGTAATATCGTTTGTGCTTTTATTTATCCTTGTTTTTAATCCACTCTTGTGGGACAGCAACACCGCTGCTGAGGAGAATGGAAGAGCTCAGGTAATGCAGGGGCGGGGCTAACCCTATAAGAAGTGAGGGAAAGGTTCTGGGAGGAGGCTAGCTCAGATACTCACCTCAGATTGTGAGGAGATTGAGGAGTAGAGCAAAGCTTGACAATTTAGTCTTATGGCCTTGCGGCCTAAGACTACTTATATTTACCTGTGCTGCTATTGAGTCAGGTCAACATTTTAACCATCGTTTATTTTGTGTTTGTACAGTTTTCTTTTGTGTTTTCACTTTTGTAAATAAATCACGCCAGTGTTTGCAAAGAATCATTCCGAGTCGGTCCATCTTCAGCCTGCATCTGCATTCCTCATACCCATTCAGCTACAACCTACCTGGTGACTTCGTGTCTCCTCACGGAGTTCGGCGAAGCATCGTCACATAATGGTGGCAGCGGTGTCTGTTTCCCTTGAGGGTCGTCATATAAGGACAACAGCAGAGTAAGATTTCCACAAATGGCCGCAGCGATTCACACTGTGATGGCTGTAATGAGCACAGCTATGGCGAAAAGACGACACTGAAGAAGGGAGTCGGAAAAAAAAAAACCAAACATGGCGGCGTGCATGTAGACCGTGAAAGGCATGACAAAGGATTGAGGAAACTGTACATAAAGGACTTTTGGTGTAGTTCTGAGGCATATCTGGAAAAAAATGCCTCCAAAGAAAGTGGCAGCGAGCTCTCATGCGGAGGAGCAGAATGAGAGTGCGAGAGAGCAATGGCGGCAGCCAACGACATCAGTGGAGTCCATCGCCAGCAGTACAACATCGAGCCTAGAGCAAGTCTGTGAGTTACTCCAGGGCTTCATCGCCGAACAGAGGAGTAAAGATGAGCTCGTACACCGCGAAATGGTAAGACAGGAGCAAAGATGGCGATCACTTCAGCATCAGTTTGGACTCTTATAAGGAGAAGTCCAGAAAAGCCTGCTTGCAGCGAGTCTCGACGGCGCGAGGAGCGAGGAGCAGAGTATGCAACCTCAACCAAGGATATTAAGGACTTCACAAATGGCAGCAGCAAGTCAAAGACAGTGGCTCCCAGAATGCCTACTTTGAAAGAGACGGATGACATCGAACACTTCCTGACTACATTTGAACGCTTAGCACAAGCTGCGCAATGGCCTGTAGAGAGCTGGGCACTTCACCTGATTCCTTTGTTAGAAGGCAAAGCAAGAGCGGCTTATGTTGCAATGGATGCTGAGGATGCGTGTGACTATCAGAAAGTAAAGAGTGCAGTATTGAGAAAGTACGAAATTAACAGAGAGACTTATAGGCAGTGTTTCAGAGACGGGGCTGTGAGAGCGAATGAAACACCCAGGGAATTGTACACCAGATTGAAGGGACTGTATGAGAAATGGATGACGCCACGTGAAAAAAACAAAGAGCAGATTGGTGACACCATTATCATGGAACAGTATCTCAAGATGGTGAACCCTGAGCTCCGCAGCTGGATTATCAAACGCAGCCCAACATCAACAGATCAAGCAGTCACACTCGCAGAAGCGTACATCGCAGCAAGACAAGCGGAAGGAAAGTTCCGGCTGGGAGATCTGAGCACACCACGGTACAGCTGTGAGCCCGCTAAGTGTGGGGACGGTTATGGTAGTGGTTCTAAACCCCAGGTTTTTAGATCATCCACGCAAGGTTACCGGCAAAGCTCAGACAAAACTAAAGCCAGAACTAGTAACATCAAATACAGCCCAGATAAAACTATCAAATGTTTTAACTGTAATCAAATGGGTCATAAAGCTATCACATGCCCTAAGCTTCAGAGTAGTACTAACCAGCTATGTTATACACCTGCAGGGAAAGAGAGTTTTAAACCAAAAGAGTTCAGTAAAGATGTGATTTTAACGGTCAAAGTAGGAGGCAAAAAGTGTAAAGCGCTACTCGACACCGGTGCAAGCCAAACATTAGTGCTAGCTGACTGTCTCCCAGAGACACAGTTAAAATACACAGGAGAGCTCACAGTTAAATGCATACATGGGGGGGAGCAGATTTACCCAACAGCAGAGGTTAACATTGAGGTTAATGGACAAATATACTTACTGAATGTGGGTATTTTGCAAGAAGCCCCCCTATGCTGTAATCCTTGGCAGAGACATACCAGTGCTAGTAGACCTCTTAATTCAGAAGCAGAATAAAGCTGAAGCTATGGTAATGACCCGGGGACAGACTAAAAATGCAGGGCAAGAAAGTGTAGCATTACTGAAGGAACTCCCATTTTGTGAAGTCACCAAAAACCGTAAATTTAAAGCTGTTCGAAGGCAGGAAAAAGTCAGAGGTACAACCATAGAGGAGCAAGTAATGCCACTAGAACTTGATGCAGCGGGGTTAATATCTGACATAGCCAAACAGCAAGCGGAAGACCCTACGCTGAAACCTTTGTTTTTAAAATGTACTGAAGTCACAGCTGAAGGTGACAAACAGTTCATTTTAAAAGAGAACATTCTATACAGAATCAAGGGCGAGTGCGAACAGCTTGTAGTTCCCAAAAACTTAAGACAGCAAGTGCTCAAACTGGCACACTCAGAGCCTTGGGCAGTTCATATGGGGACAATTAAAACACTAAGCAGGATAGTCACTAGGTTTCACTGGCCACGTCAATACCAATATGTGGTAGAATATTGTAAAACATGTCCTGAATGCCAACTTACAGCCCCTTTAAAAAGTGCAGGAAAGGTTCCCATGATTAACTTGTCCATTGTAGATGTTCCATTTTCACATATTGCCATGGACATAGCAGGACCTCTTCCAAGAAGTCGTGGGGGTAACCGCTATATCCTGGTAATATGTGATTATGCAACAAGGTACCCAGAGGCATTTGCATTGAAAAAGGTGAAGACAAGGCAGATTGTCAACGCCTTAATCCAACTTATTTCACGGGTAGGAATCCCAAAAGAAGTTTTAACGGATCAGGGGTCTAATTTTACATCCAGGCAGCTCACTGATGTTTTTAAACTACTGGGGGTTAGGGGTATCAGAACCACACCATACCACCTTCAGACTGATGGGCTAACTGAACGCTTCATCCAGATCCTGAAGTCCATGCTATGGTGTTTTGTCTCCGAGGTTGGAGCAGATTGGGACACATGGCTCCCATATGTCCTATTTGCATACAGAGAGGTGCCATAAGCGTCAACGGGATTTTCACCATTCCAGCTTCTCTATGGTAGAGAGGTGAGAGGACCGTTAGACGTCCTGAAAGAGGCCTGGGAAGGCAATGACACGGTGCAAAAGCTGAATGTTCTCTCACACGTTCTCAAAATGAGAGAAAAAAATGTCAAAGATCACAGAGCTTGTGAGGGACAACATGGAGAAGGCACAGCACCGGCAAAAGACTTTGTATGACCGCACAGCAAGGAACAGAGAGCTCAAGTCTGGCGAGAAAGCTTTGGTTCTTCTGCCAACATCGGATACCAGTCTTTTAGCAAAATGGCACGGGCCTTATGAGGTGCTCAGGAGGGTCAATCAGACGACCTATGAGTTATCTCTTCCCGATAGGAGGAAAAAGACAGAAACATTCCACATCAACATGCTGAAGGCATGGAATGAAGCAGACCACAACAGTTCAGAGCAACTGTGGGTACGAGCTGTTCAGGACGAGGAAGAAACCACAGAGCAGTACTTCCCAACAGCCAATGAGAGCGGCTCAGCACCTGACTTGTCTCACCTCAACATCACACAGCGTGAGGAACTGGAGAGAGCCATCCCTTCAGGACTCTTCAGAGCAGACCCCGGTAGGATGGATGACATCCAGCACAACATCAGACTGCTGAAAAGTGAGCCAATTCGGCAGACCAACTGCAGAGTACCGGCGCGTTTGATCTCAGATCTAAAGAAGGAGGTAGAGACTATGCTCGAGATGGGGGTGATAGAACCTTCAACCAGCGAATGGTGCAGCCCAGTGGTTCTGGTTCCGAAAAAGGATGGAGGACTGAGATTTTGTGTCGATTTCTCTAAATTGAACTCTGTATCAGCTTTTGATCCATACCCAATGCTGAGAGCGGATGAGCTGATTGAAAGACTGGGCAAAGCAAAGTTCCTGTCTACACTAGACCTTTGCAAGGGTTATTGGCAAGTTCCTTTAAGTCTAGAGGCTAAGGAACTTACAGCTTTTCGTGTACCTTCAGGATTATACCGTTTTTCTGTAATGCCTTTCGGGTTGCATGGAGCTGCTGCGACGTTCCAAAGACTGATGGACAGTTTACTGAAGGGTACAGAAGAGTTTGCTGCAGCTTACATAGATGACGTAGTCATCTACAGTGAGTCTTGGGAGGAGCACGTGTATCATGTCAGCGAGGTACTGCGAAGAATCAGCAAGGCGGGACTGACTGCGAATCCGGCCAAGGGTCACCTAGCAAGAGGTACGGTTTCCTACTTAGGTTATATATTCGGGGGAGGAGTCATCCACCCACAGGTTGACAAGGTGGAGGCAGTGAGGAATAATCCAACACCAAACACAAAAAGAAGGGTACGATCCTTCTTAGGACTGGTTGGTTGGTACCGTCGCTTTATCCCCAACTTCTCTAGAAGAGCAGCAGTTTTAACGGACCTTGTAAAGAAAGACATGCCACAGAAAGTAAAATGGACTGAAGAGTGTGAAGCAGCATTCCAGGACATGAAAGACTGCTTATGCACAGAACCGGTTTTGCACAGCCCAGACTTTGACAGAACGTTCGTTGTACAAACGGATGCGTCAGGTTGTGGACTGGGAGCAGTGTTACTGCAATTATGTAATTCATGACAAAATTATTCTTGACCACTAATCCATCTGAAACAGTAATGTCTGACTGTCTCGCTGCTCCGCAGCTCAAACGCTGTATGTATGAAAGGTGAGTGCGTCCAAGCTGTAGCATTCGCTCAGAGGCAGCATGTGTGAATCAGGTGTTATAGAGACAGTGGAGCCTTCAGTCCGACAGCCACAGCTGCCCAGCAAAACATCAAAAATAACCGCTCTGTAGTTTCATTCCTGTTGTGTGTTTACTGGGAATAAACAGCGTTTGGGGAAGTTACTTCACAGTGAGTCTGATGACCACGACTGCGGTGTTATTTCAGCAGATTAATGCGTTTTTGATTAGACCGTGTCAGATATTGGATGTATGCGGGACTAAGCTGGAGGGAGCATGTCAAATTGTTTCGGTGGCGGGCAGGAGCGGGAGAAATTATTCCGAATTTCCGCAGAACCGGGTGGGAGTCTGACTGAAAGAGTGCAGACCTCTACTCGAAAACAGCAGCTGAAAACTGTTACTCGTGTGAAACTACCATGGAGAAGTGAAGCAGCATGTCTAAGCAGATGCTTTTCTTTAAGCTTAAACAAGGAACTGGTCGTTCATTCAGTTTGACAGGACTTTCATGGCACATGAGTACAATCCCAATAAAACATTTAAGTCTGAATGACCTGAAACCTGAACGGTGTTAGTGAAGTTACACCAGCAGTGTACTGGGTTTTGAATGTGAAAGGAACCGTGAGCTTAAATGAAATATCATTATTATTGGGTGAACAGCAGAGTTACCTTGTACTCTGGAGCCGTGGTGGTGGTGGGGCTGGGCTGAGGGGAGGGAGCTCTAGCTTTGGCACTTTCCTAAAACCAAGCAGGAACACATGTAGACATGCAGGATGAAGAAGGACACTTGCATGGAGGAATGGAAGCACAGGTAATTTCAGCACCAGTCATGAGATGAACTTTTCTTCTAATAGGCTTCGTTCACACAGCAGGTAAAAGTGGCCCAAATCTGATTCTCACCAAATCTGATATTTTTGTTTGATAGAACAATAGAACACAGAACACAGATCAGATGTTGAAAGTGAGACATTTTACCATTTCATGAAAAACATTTAAGAACTTGGTGGCAGCAACATCCCAGAAACGTTGGGACAGGGTCAACAAAAGGCTGGAAAAGTAAGAGGTATTAATGAAAAACAGCTGGAAGAGCAGTTTGCAACTAACTCACATCACTGGGTATAAAAAGGGCATTTTAGTGAGGCAGAGTATCTCAAAAGCAAAGATGGGCAGAGTTTCACCAATCTGAGAAAAACTGCATCTAAAAATTGTGGAACAACTTCAGAAAAATGTTCCTCAAAGTAAAATGAGGAGTTTGGAAATCCCACAATCTACAGTACATGATATCAAGAGTTTCAGAGCATCTAGAAAAATGCCTGTACGCAAGGGACAAGGCTGACGGTTAATATTGGATGCTCGTGATCTTCGGGCCCTCAGGCAGCACTGCATTAAAAAGAGACATGATTCTGTACTGGAAATCACTGCATGGGCTCAATGCCATGCAATCCACAAACGCAAGTTAAAGCTGTATGCCAACACAATCCAGAAACACCGCCAACTTCTCGGGGCCAAAGCCCATTTAAAATGGACTGAGGCAAAATGGAAAACTGTTCTGTGGTCAGATGAATCAAAATTTTTAATTCTTCTTGGAAACCACGGATGACGTGTCCTGCAGACTCAAGAGAGGAGGTACCATCCAGCTTATTATCAGATCACAGTTCAGAAGCCTGCATCTCTGGTGGTCTGGGGTTGCATTAGTGACTATGGCGTGGGCAGCTTACACATCTAGAAAGGCTCTATCAATGCTGAACAGTATACAGAGGTTTTAGAACAATATCTACTCCCACCCAGACAGCATCTCTTTCAGGAAAAGCTTTGAACATTTCAGAAAGACAATAAACCACATACTGCATCCATCACAACAACATGGCTTTGGAGAAGAAGAGTCCAGATGCTACAAAGTGGCAGACGTGGCCCTGTCCCGACTTTTTTGAGATGCGTTGCTGCCATCAAGTTCTAAATGAGTTAATGTTTTTCATGAATTGGTAAAATGTCTCACTTTCAACGTCTGATATGTGTTCTGTGTTGGGAATACTGGGAATAAAATATGGTTCTATAAGATTTACAAATGATTGGATCCTGTTTTTATTTATATTTATTTACATTTCACTGAGCATCCCAACCTTTTCAGAATTGAGCTTGTAGGTGACCCTTCGATTTGGGTGCAATGATTCCTATGCAATATAAAACAACATTTTACAGAATATGACTGCATGATACGGTGAATATAAATGAAGTAAGTCTTGGCTGGGTGCAGCCTATCAGAGTAAAGTGGGTGATGGATGGGTGGGGCTTATGCAATGGACACACCCACTCTTAAAAGTGGGGCTTTCCCCCCCTGAAGAGCTTATAAATACTATGAGTTGTAATTTGGGGTTTATTTGAAGTGTATCTGAGCCAAAGCAATCTGTGTAGAAGACAAGAGTAGAATTTTGTGTTTTGAAACTGAATATGCGCGTCATTACGTGTATCTGACAGGTACTGCTGTATAACAAACGTACATAGTGTTAGACACTCAGTGTGCATCCTCAGAGGGTAATTCTCCACTTAGACGCACCTCTATCTTCCTGCGCGCTTCCTCCTGCTCCTGTAGCTCCTTGGCCTGCCGCCTGGCTCGCTCTTCCTCTGCCCGTTTCTTGTCCTCCTCCTCCTTCTGCTTCGCCAGGTTTTCAAAACGAGCCTTAATGTTGCCCGTTCCGCTGCCAGCTGTGCACAGACACACCATCATCCTCACATTTAAATCTCTCACATTATGAGTCAGAATACGAGTCAATACATCACTGTTGCACAGAAGTCCTGTATCTCCAGTGTTAACCTAATGATAACTATTTATATTTTTATTATCTGAATTGTTAAGTGAGAGATGTTTCTCTGCCGTATCAACCTGTCTGAGTTCCTTCCTCATAGGCTACGTTCACATTACCAGGCTTAAGTGGCACAAATCCGATTTTTCGCCCTGATGTGACTCAGATCTGATGTTTTCAGGGCTGAGTGGACACAAATCTGATCTTTTCAAATCAGACCTGAGCCACTTTCATACGTGGTCCTAGATCGGATGCGTATCCCATTCGTGGCCATGCGAAATTAATGTGAAGCTCAGATCGGAATTTGTGCGCTTCCCTTTGTTCTGATTAACGACGGATTTGAATTACTTACCTAAACGACTGTGAACCATCAAGTCAGAGAGTTCGGATCTGAGCAAAAAAATGTGGTCTGATCTCCATTTGACAGGTTTAGACACTTTCGCGCTGTTTGGTCTCTAAGTAACAATGCGAGTTGTTGGGTTTCAATGCTTCATTTGAAAAGACCTCTGAGCAAACACAGTGGAGTCACTCGTTTTCAGTTCCTGCACACGTGAAGCCCAACGCTGCTGTTCTTTCTTCATTCCAGTTATGCTGCCATTTTGCTAGATATGAAAATTTCAGAAATTATCAACAAATTTGTTCGCAAATAATCAGCTATATTTAAAATTATGTTTGGTTAAAAAGTGATGGCCAACAGCCTCTTAGCAGTACCACCCAGGCCTACAGGTCGAAAACCTCTGGCCTACACTGACTTTATGGAGTGTTAGTGTTAAAAAATCCTTCTGCCCAAAAAAACCCTGTAAAGGTTCCGTTTATCATTGAGCAGCTCTGTGCTGACGCTTTGTGCTTGTTTATCTTCAGCACTCGGCTCAAATACCTTCCTTGTAGTGAAGAGCAGCTTTTGACAGTTTTTTTCCTCCAAACCTCTTAAAAACCTCATACTGCAACTCGTCATCCAAAGATGGTTTATGTTTTATGGCGCTTTAAACACATGAAAGTGATCAGCGCTGGCATCAAAACAAGAGCAGGAAGTGGGCATGGCCTTTGGCTTTATTTCTAAATATTCCCAAAAAGAAGCACCAATGTTGCCACAAATAGTAACACAATATTTGTGATATTGTTTTCATGGCTGTAATGTGAGAAGTTCATGTAAACAGACTAAACAGGCCTTCATGCTTTAAAATTTAAAAAACTTGTTGTAAACCTTTGTTGTGTCCCCAAACATGTCATCTGTAGAGATTTAGCACAGGTTAAAAGTTCTTACCTGCTTCCACTGGTCTGGTTTTCTGGTACGCAGCGCTGGGCTTCTCCACTTCCTCGAACGTTCCTGCACTCTGAGTAAAGCAAGATAAATGTTATAAATCCAGCTTTATTCTCTTCTTCAGAAAGTCAACAAGTAATAGAACCATGGGGGCAGTCATGGGCTGGAGGTTGGGGAACCAGCCTCGTGATCGCAAGGTCACTGGTTCGATCCCCAGAGCTGACAGCACATGACTGAGGTGTCCTTGAGCAAGACACCGAACCCCCAACTGCTCTCCGGGCACTGCGGATTGGGCTGCCCACCGCTCCGGGCAAGTGTGCTCACTGCCCCCTAGTGGGTATGTGGAGTTTCACTGCATGGATGGGTTAAATGCGGAGGTGAAATTTCCCCACTGTGGGTCACTTATTCTAATTTATACATATAAGCTTCCATTAATTGTTAGTTACATTACCTCTAGTGCTAAAACTGAAGAAGCAATCTTCGGACACCAAACAAGTCTTGAATGACTACATCCGAGTCAAAGCCAGGTTTACACTGCACGACTTTTACCCCTATTTTAGCCATGATTTTCAGTCCGAGTCTGAGCTGGTTGGCTCTAGTCCCATCTAGATCCAGATGTTTGGGTCAGTTGGAGTTGACAGTTTGAGGGGCGCAGACTCATGTTTACGATCGCGTTTCAGACCAGTCTGAGTTTAGTAAATGTTTGACTGTTTTGAAAGTGAAATCTAGTGTAAATTGATCATAAACTCAATCTGAACAGATTCCTGCAACAGCCACTGAAAATGAAGAAGAAAAGAATTAAAACAGGCTGTTTTTATTTCTGTGCCTTTAAGACGTTTATATGCGAATGAGCTCTGTCCTGATTGGCTGCCCTGTATTGTGCCTCATTCTCAAACACTCCTTATATCTTCAGCATGAATGGGAGGGGCTAAACTGTGACTGGACAGGCGGACATATGCAAGTGTGTTGGTTTTTGTGACGTAAACAAAAACAATGGGTTGTTTTCGCAGCTTGGTTTCCATATAGGGACTGGATTGTCTGGACAGTTATAGAACAGTGTTCACACAGTAAACCAAGCTTTTTTCATGTTACAAGCCCTTCAAGTTTTGACCACAGCCTACCTTGTCCATTCTGTCCTTCTGCACTCCATACTTTCCTCCAAATCCTTTGGAGTAATCTGGAATAAGAGAGAAAAACAGCGAGCTTCAGCGAACTGGACATGAAAGCGTTCTTCTGAGGAAACAGAGGCTGGGGGGGGGGGCGATGCTGAGAGCTGCTCATGCAAACCTGTAAAAGAAAGAAAGGCGAACACAAACAAACAGAAGAGGCACAGGAAGAGAGAACATCATTCTCAGCAGCTCATCAGCCAGCCAACTCCGGGCTGAGGCAGGTCAGCAGCAGTCAAACTAGACTAAGCTCTGCGCTGGACAGTGTGCTTATGTGACAAAGCGTGAGAGGGATTGTGGGTAGTTGGCTTGAGGGGTCATGCATAACAGCCACCTTTAAAAGGCCTGAAAGCTGATGGGTGCTGCAAGGAGGGGGGGGTGGAAGTGTTGGGGGTGTTGGTGGGCAGAGGGTATCATAGCCTAAAAATAATAATAATAATTATTATTATTATTATTATTATTATTATTATTATTATTGTTGTTATTATAAAAAATATTTAAATGATTATTAATTTACTACAAATTCAAATTAGCCCTTGTCTGTCAGGAAAACGTTCCGTCATTAAACAGGACTGTCAGGATTACTCAGTGGTCAAATTACACTGCTTCACTGATTTTCCAAGTGAAAATAAGTGAACACATCCTCTACGTTTCATACTGTCTAGTACATTAGACTCAGCAGATAAACAGAAAATATAAATAGAAACAAAACATGTTCTCAACAAGAGTGCCCAAACTTCTGATTAATTAGCTTAATTAATTAGATTATCTGATTATAGGTATAACAGAGTGACGATCGTTATTTGATATTAATTTTATTAGTTATAAAACCGATTAGGCCTAATTCACACCTCTGCGTGGATGGAATGATGTGGCAGAACGAACGTTACAGCTTGAAACTGCTGGTCTTTGAAACATACAGCATTTAAGCTGCGGAGCAGTGAGACATTCGTGGATAAATGGTCACATCAGTCACTCTGATCAATAAAAATATCATCTAAAAGTGCACGTTTGTTTATCCTTGACAGCACTCGGACTTGTGATTAAGCAAACGTTTCAAGCCAGGTGGACCAACTGGGAAAATCTGTCTGCAGCACAGAATGTTTAGCAAATAGTCATAAATGAAATACACTTTTAAAATTGAATTTAAGTTTGTATCCAGTTTTCCATTTAATGTTCATGGCTTGTTTCAGTGTTTAAATGGCACGCAGAATAAATCAGTGCCGGGTTTATCAATACTCTAAATACTGCGCCACCTCAGTGTGGCGTCTGGGTCTCTGCCGCTTTGCCTGTGTGAAGCGCTGACCAGTTAACATGGTTAAAATGAAAGGCAAGACTTCCGGTACACAGAAGCAGCATCAGGTAGCAGGTAAACAGCAGGTAAAAGTGGCCCAAATCTGATCTTCTTCCTCATATGTGACTCAGATGTGCGTCAGTGTGAACAGGAAAACTGAAGCTGACATTTTCCATTTGATTTGAGATGCTTTCATATGTGGCACTGAAATCTGATCCGTATCCGATCTGAGATAGCAGTCTGATCTCACCAGCCAGATTGGAATTCATGTGGCTTTTACATAAATCCATCTCAACGTGTCATCATTACGCACGGCTGAGACTCAAACATTTAGGCTGATGTTTAAAAAAAATTAGAAGACAGACAACCTGCTCTGTGTTTTATCTTGTTCAACTCCTCGGGGCAACCGGTGACTCCAAAACGCACTTGGTCATGTTCTTCATAACGTTCATATTTCAAAAGCTACATTCGGAAGCTGGGCGTCGTATGAGGCTGTAACTCTTCTTTCCAGTCAAATAGATGGTGATGTCATTTTAAACGCTTATAATAAAAGAAGCTGAACTCAGTTTGTTTTTCTACTGAAAGTCGACCTGTTTTTCCCCAAATCTGGGGTATAAACTATAAACAGACGGCGTCTCTTCAGTGATCTGCTCTGTAAACATTACTTTTATAAAATAACACAAAGAGCGTCTGAGATTTTTGGCTTTCAGCAGTAAATTATAAGCATATAGTGATATGTGTAGATCATAAAACACACGTTCTGTTCATTTGAGGGGCTTTCATAATAAAATAAATAAAATAAAAATGTACATTTATTTCATGCAGTTACTGAATAATTTGACTTGCGATTTGGTCACGAAATTCAGATGGACAAACCAAAGTACACCTCGAAGAATAAGAGGTTAAAGAAAGCAAGGACGCGAACCAAAGAAGCTGCCATGGCTGAATAACGTGGCCTTCTCTGGGCGCATTCTGGGTGATGAGTCCAGCTGTCCGCCATCACAACTTATCAGCTCCTGTGATGCTGTGAAGATGAAGCTGAACCTCCAGGAGCGACTGATAATGATGACTTCAATTTGATTGTTTATCTCTGGACGAGCCTTGTGACGCTCTGTTCTTTAGCACATGTGGTCAGTTTAGGAACTGATCTGTTCAGACTGATGTCACATACAGACCACATTTAAAGGATAATCTGAACAGCCAAACCTAAAACTCTGATCTGATGAGAAAAGCAGACTTGGGCCACTTTTCTTCAAATACGGTGCATTTTGAAATGTTTGTAATGGTCATTCAAAAATATTAGAGGGCAATTTAATACAATTATTAGCATTTTTATAACCATTAGCATTACTATAAGCTTCTATATTATTATTATTATTATTATTATTATTATCCTTTATTAAAACATTAGCTTAATATTTATTTAAACGTAATTTGTAACATAAAAACACAAAATCTAACAGTTGTATTTAGACCACATTCTGTGGACGTAAAGAGTATATGCACATATTTGCGGACCACTGGAACAGAAAGAAAACCAGAAGCATAAAATTCAACTGGGAAGATTTCCAGCAGCATCCAGACCAGCACAGGTCAGTTTATCTTATCAATAATATTTAATGGAAGATGACCAAGTTAGACAGTGTCAGCTTGTATGACTGAGTTATTGTTCTCAGAGTTGTTATGAATCCATATAACTCATGGCAATTTTACAATGAAATGCTATTTGATTACATATGTGAACGTGAACAGTTAAAATGTCTAGATTAAAGGGCCCATATTACAGAAAACCTCATTTTTTTCTTACTTTCTGAAACACAAGACTTCGATATAGCATGTACTCTTTAAGGTTTTATTATTAAATACCATTCACTTCTGTCAATGTACAGAAATTAAGCTGCAAAAACAGTCCGTTTACAACTTACTGTTTCTATGAGGTCACAAAAACCAATCCACCTATTCAGCTAACAACAATTTAGCCCCGCCCACTCACACAGAAGTTACAAAGAGTGTTTCAGCAGCCCGGACGGCTTAAAACGAAGGACAATGCAGGACAGTCAATTAGAACAGAGCTCATTTGCATGTGTCAGGCTTAAAGGCACAGTAACAAAAGTAGCCTGTTTAATTCTAAATGATTAATTTTTTTATTAATTGTAATTTTATTTAAAATTTAACACTTGATTGTATTGCGATTTTTATGTAAATATGAATGATCATTTTTGGTACATACACCTGCACAAACGTCACACAAGACGGAATCAGAGGCAAAAATAAGAGTAAATGGTGGAGTAGTAAAAGGTTGCAGAAGTGAGTTTGACTAAGATCAAAGTATTTAATTAAATAAATGAGCATCTCATAAGCCTGTGCCAGTGGATGCTGCAGACCAGGGCTGATGTGTATAAGTGGACACGTTTCAGTTTACTGTAATACACTGTAGATTTGAGTGTGTGTGTGCGCGCGTGTGTATATATATATATATATATATATATATATATATATATATACATATGTGTGTGTGTGTGTGTGCACACGTGTGTTCGGGGGGGGGGGGGGGGGGGGGGGGTAGGGAGGGAGGATGGGTTGGAGGGGTTTGTGATAGAGACAGTGCCTTGTTGAGACTCGTGCTTGGCCAGGCTTTCTTTGTGGTCAAACCCCAAAGCACACTGGTCCTGCTTCTCAACCTCCACCCCGTACTTCCCTCCAAACCCACGCTTATAATCTGCAAAAACAACCCACACAGAGACACAAACACTGACAGATACATACACAGACAGACAAACGCGATGGCCTGGACAAGAAAGAGTTTACAAAAAGAGTAACATAAAAATCTGGAGGAGGAAAACACTGACATAGCCGTGACCCATTCACCTGTTCAGAGGCCACGAGAGGCTGCAGATAAAACAGTATAATAAGCAGAAAGTGTGCTTCACAAAACAGAACTAAAAACTGAGCGTGGGAAAAGCGTTTGAATATACACCCCCACGTTTAACAGTCAGTGATCTGAACGAAGCAGCCTGAACAAAGCACTGAAAATCTGGCATCTATTTAAACTTGGAAAGAAAAAGTTTTAAAATTACAAATTATGAATCAATATATTTCTATATTATAGCACTGCTGCTGGAAGAAATCTCCATTGAGCAACACCTGTTGCTCTTCACAATTCAAGTAAATTTTATAAATAATGGACCAAAAGAAATGGACCAAAATGACTTGGGAAAAATTCTAGTTCCATTGACTTACATTAAAAGTAAAGTAAGTTTTTTTTTACTCCTCCTATAAAGTTACCATTTTGGAGATACAACCAGTGTTTGTTCTAGCATCTTACTCACATGCCATATTACCCCACCTATCTGACTGTCACCTCATCGATTCCTTTCTCTGCCACTATACATCCTTTAACTGCTGCTGCACTCAGCACTTTAACTTTGGACTCATACTTTGCACAATGTAAGGTTTACAGGTATGACTGTGTGTGTGTGTGTGTGTGTGTGTGTGTGTGTGTGTGTGTGTGTGAGTGAGTGAGTGAGTGAGGTAGGGATGCAGGTTTTATTTTATTTTGTATTTTTTTTTTTTTTTTATATCTTATTCCCTACATGTGAATGTCTGATTCTGTGCTCTGTGAACTCCTGTAACCAAAACCAAATTCCTTGTATGCGTAGCAGACTTGGCCAATAGAGATTGATTCTGATAAAAGGTTTTGAACTGACAACGGCGAGCTATTAATTATAAATTGTTACTTTCTCCCCCAATTTTGGTGCGTCATATTCCACCTAGTTAGTCTTCCTGAGAGTACTGAGAAGCTCCACTGCATCTTTTCAAGCTGATGCTAACACAATGTAGTTGGACAGCTGAACACACTTGGAGAACACCAACTGCCAGATCTGCTACACAGGCTAAGAGATGCCTGCACTGAATATATTTATATATTTATTTCTTGTTTATTGTTCTGTTCTTCTTCCTATTTTGTTATTTTGAAGCTTTGTTTATGACACAAGGTCCACAGAAGAAAACTCAGTTTACCACCAAGTTATTTATTTCGACTCTCCTGAGAAAACCGCCTTCTGGGGAGGAACAGAGTATAAAACACTTTGTTAACCTGCTGTTTAGACCAGGCTGTTGCAGGCGGACAGTGCACTCTTTGAATTAAGACCTCATTCCTGGAAGCCCTGCCGTCCTGAACCATCTTCATTGGCCCAGAAGTAGATTTAGAAAGACTGCGGTCCCATATCAGCATTTAAGATTAGCCCAGCTTTCCAATTTCTAGATATTTCCTCCTTGAATTTCTATGCTGCAGCCTTAAGACTGTGCACGTGTGGGTCATTCTACAAAAACGTCCATTTACGTGATAGCATTTACAGATATATTACACTTAAAAAACCTGTTAGGGTTACAATTTTTTTTACATTTTCAAATAAAACAAGTCATCAATTTATCAATACTGTTTTTTAAAATCATTTATCTAGAACTCCAGTCACCATAGAAGAGCTCGTCCTCACAGTCGTGTGAGACGGGTGAGGCCATATTTTGAGGTAAAGATTTTAACTGCAATAATCTCTACATGACTGTGGAATATATGATTTAAATGGCATAAAGAAAACAAACGCCAAATAAATATTATTAAAATATATAATGAAAGTCCCCAGGAGTCGTGTCACTGGTGTTACCGCATAACAAAAAAATCCGTTATTTTGAAATAAAAGTCACACCGATGACATCACTCGACTTCGTTTGACCTGTTTTCCGAGGTTCTATGAAGAAAAGCTCATGGTGAGTCCACTGTGTCTTTCAGTTCTCAGAGATTTTCTCATTCAGCTCATGATCTCATATGAAGCTTTTAGCTGAAGTCACTGGTGTGACCGACTTTATTGTGAAAAAATAGAACACAAATGGATTAAATTCCATATTTTAGTAGCTTTTCCATGATTGACAGCATGTGGTTTGATGTTCTGTAGCAGCCACTCTGCAAAATGCATTGTTCATTAAAAACGTCTCTGGTGTTTCCTTTATTATGTGGAACACCGAAGACTATCAGTAACACCAGCGACTCCTATGGACAGACAGAAAAGTGTTTCTGTAGAATGACCCCTGTACATAACAAAAGCAGAGCAGTACTGTACTGCCTCTGAAAGTGTTAGTGTAGAGCCCTGACTGAAGAGAAATGGGCTGAATAAACATGCCGAGTGTGGAATCCGCAGTCTAACACTGTCAGCCTTGGTTAGACAGCAGGTTCACTCACAGGCCGAACCGGAATGGTAAAACGGATAAACAGGCTTTTCCACATCCTCAAAATCAGCATTTCCTCCTCACACAGAGTGTAGTACGGGTGTGTGTGTGTGTGTGTGTGTGTGTGTGTGTGTGTGTGTGTGTGTGTGTGTGTGTGTGTGTGTGGATCTACTACCTTTCTGGGACTCGTGAAGCTGGAGCTTCTCCTGATGGTCCCAGCCCACCGCCGATTTGTCCTGGCGGTCCGTCTGCACGCCAAAC
Source organism: Pygocentrus nattereri (assembly GCF_015220715.1). NCBI lineage: Eukaryota > Metazoa > Chordata > Actinopteri > Characiformes > Serrasalmidae > Pygocentrus > Pygocentrus nattereri. The sequence goes on along the minus strand of NC_051217.1, from coordinate 24,515,599 downwards.
TTCCCTCCAAAGCCCTTCACATAGTCTAAACCACAAAAACAGACATAGCTCTCAGTAGAGCTCGCAGGTTCTCACTGAAACTGAACTGAAACCGGTGAACTTCACAGCTACCTTTACTATGACCATCACAAACATACACATTAATGTCAGAACTGCTCTAGTTACGCTGTAGTGAATCTGGAGATGTGAGTGAGGTACTTGAGACTTCTTGGGTTTTTTTTTTGTTTGCATATCTTATATTTTTCTTGCACTCTATTTTTCTACATATATTTGGGTGCTTTTACAGTCAACATTTCTAAATAACTATTTTCCAACCTCTCTTTATCCCTTAGAATTAACCAGACTGTTTTTGTTACTGGGTCTTTAAGACTGATTATATGTAAATAAGCCCTGTTATGATTGGCTACCCTGTATTGCTTCTTATTCAGAAAAGTCTGGACGGGAAATTTGATCAGGTTTTGTCCAATTTCTTACACTATATAAGCTCCTCAGAGAAGCGTTAAACATCTAAACAGTTATTCTCACTGTATGTAAACAGGTTAATTAGACCCAATCTTCATTTATTCTGTTAAGGCATAAAATGCCATGTAATTTATTAACATATTTATTGTAAACACTGCCACGATGGTGAGAGTTCATTAAAAAGGGGAAAAAAAAAAAAAAAAAAAAATCAATAAAAAGTTCATAAACTTTCAGTGGAGAAATCAGTGGAGTCAAGACGGTCAGGTCTCGATTCAAGTCATGAGTCAGTACAGGTGAGTCCCAAGTCACCTGTCCTAATCTTTGAGTCCCAAAGAAGTCAGTCTGCATTTTTCACTAATTTAAGGCCGCAACACGGAACAACAGTAACAGTAGTGCAGCCTTTTAAATGACAGCACATTTGTAGTTTATGGCTACATATACACACACATATATATATATATATATATATATATACACACATATATATATACACACATATATATATATATATATATATATATATATATATATATATATATATATATATAAAAATATATATTTTTTCCCTTCCACTTTGAGTCTCAAGTCCTTCTGAGGCAAGACATTCAAGTTTAAGTCAGAGTCTGAATCACTGGTGTTGAAGTCAAAGTCCAGTGCCAAGTTATTCTCGATTTTCTCAACGCTAAAGTCTGTTGTTCAATCGTCTTAAGCGTGGAAGAGTTGTAGAATTTTAGAATTTGATATTTCCATGCAACTTTTAATCTCTTTTTATTATTTAAACAGTCTAATCTAAACAAACCTCCAAATATGGAAAACCCACCTTTCTGAGACTCGTGCTTCTCCGTCTTCCCCTGATACTCAAACCCAACAGCGCTTTTGTCCACTTTATCCATCTCCACGCCAAACTTTCCACCAAATCCTTTGGTGTAGTCTGAACGTGAGGCAGAAGACACACAGGAAAAACAAAAAAAAACAAGTCAATAGCATCAATGTTGTTATAAGAACAAGAAATTATTACAATCCTTATAGTAACCATCAAATGCTTGGAGTCACTTGACCTTTTTTTTTTTTTTCTTGAAACACTTGATCTGAAGGCTTTGTTTGAAATGTGTTTATAGAGCTGGGCGATACAACCTCAAATCAATATCACGATTCATTGAATGTTTTACCTCCATTATGATTAGTGAATGATTATTTTGTTTTTGTTTCTTTGCCCTCATAATTTACAGATAATGTTTGTACTGTAATGTGCTCTGCATATCTTAATGTAAATCATCTCAACAGCCTAATCAGAATTCACATGACTGTTACATCAATCCAACTCCATATTCATCATAATTTCACGCTGCTGAGACTGAAACTTTTGGGGAGATGTTTCAGTACAAAAAATTAGAAGACACTCATCCAAAACCCTCCGTGTTTGAAGAGATTTCAAAAGAAATGTCCGAATGCGGCCATAGGGGAACAAGGCTGCAGCGTCATCAAAGTTAAACGTCTGAAATAAAAGTTTAAAGAATCCGATGACTCAAACCAAAGAAGTGACCGTGCCCTTTTTACAGCTTGAACGCATTCTGGGTGATGAGCCCAGCTGTCAGTCAGTGAAGCTTCATGATGGATCCTGCGATCCTGTTGAAGACGAAGCTGGCGTTCGTTGGCAGTCGTGATTGTTTACCTCTGGACGAGCCGCGTGACGCTGTTATTTTGCACATGCAGGTCGGTTTAGGAGCTGATCTGTTCAGACTGATGACGCACACAGATCATATTCAAAAGATGAACAACCAAACAAAAAAATCTGATTTGATGAGAAAATCAGATTTGGGCCACTTTTACCTGCTGTGTGAACATTGCATTAGCGTCTGTGAGGTTGACTAGATGTGGCGGAGTGACCACACACACAAAACACTACACCGGTTAGAGGTTTTGAATGTCATTTTTGATTACTTTTCGATTAATTGCCCAGCCCTATTTGTTTATAGGACAAATAAAGTTTATACAGTCACAGAGGAAAAACTAAGAGTTGCTTTAAGGCAAGAAGAGCCTAAAAGAGGAGACCGTTTGGATTGGAGTAGCACTTTTTATCCACTGTATAAATCCACGTTTTTAGTATTAACTTATTTCAAAATGTGGAAAATATATATATAACATAAAACATGTACATAAAACCTTTTCTTCACAAGGTGGTCCAAACTTTTTAACTGAAAATTTGTTGTATTAAAAATTTTAAGTAAGTCACCTGGCAGCCTTAATATCAATAGTCATAATCCTAAAGCAGGCAAGTGAACAAGGCTACTTATAAGACCAATCCATGTATTAAATAATAAAATCAATAAATAAAACTAAGCAAAAAACCCCAAAACAAAATGTTTGTCGCAGCCTAGCGGCTGGCGCCGAGTATCAGGTGCAGGTGAGTGTGAGCAGAGGGAGCAGAGGATCATGGGAAGCAGTAACAAACCTTTCTGCGATTCGTGTTTTTCGGTTTTGCCCTGGTAATCAAATCCTACTGCACTCTCGTCCACACGGTCAGCCTGAACCCCGTAGCGGCCACCGAACCCGGTGGCGTAGTCTAGGGGCAGCACACAGCAGCCAAGCGGGGAGGGGGGCACAGGGAGGGGCGGATGGAGGGATGGAGGAGTGGATTTGTGGAGAAAAAGGCAACAGAAATCACGTAGAGCAGAAAACAGCAGCAAGCGTGTTCCAGTGAAGGCTAGCAGAGGCTAAATACTAGCAGACGACAGTCTAGAGGACTCATCGAACCGCAGAGCTCAGCTTTTATGCTAATTTGATGAATAATCAATTCACAGAGTGCCCCCCACCCCCTCCTCAAATATATCCATCAGTCAGGACGTGTCTGGTATCTGAAGTAGCTTCTTTAGTTTTAGGACTGGAGCTATGAGACTTAACGTAGTTAACAAGTACTGGAAGCTTACATCCCACCAATTAGCCCTCCTGCATGTCTAAATCATATGCTCTATTTTTGTTATTGGTGTGTCAGCCTTTATTCATTTACTTATTTTTTAAAAGACTGCCAATCAGGCATAACATTATGACCACCTCTTTGTTTCTACTCTCAAAACCTCCTTTTACCTTGTTCTTCAGTGGTCAGGACCCCATGGACCCTCACAGAGCAGGTACTATTTGGGTGGTGGATCATTCTCAGCACTGCAGTAACACTGATGTGGTGGTGGTGTGTTAGTGTGTGTTGTGCTGGTCTGAGTGGATCAGACACAGCAGTGCTGCTGGACTAAGAACAGTCCACCAACCAAAAATATACAGCCAACAGAAACCACAATCACGTCTATTAGAGAGACTGAACAGCTCCACACAGTTTGAGGCGAGTGTGATGATTTAGGAGCTATGCTGATTGGTGGGTATAAGCTTCTGTTGCTTGTTGGCTACACTGGCCTCGACACTTAGTGCTAAAACTAAAACACATCCTGACTGATGATTAGTGGTCGGGGGGGAAACTGAGCACATTTTTTGAACCATCACTTTAACACCTCATTAGACAGATATCAAGCCTTGACACAAGCACTAAACTCTGCAGCTCTGCGATCCTCGCCGCCCTGCGTCCAGCTGTAAAGCTGCTGCTTCTAAAACTCACTCTCCCTGTTCATATGCATCAGCAAATCAAATTACAGGAAGCACACACTGTATGATGCATATTGACAAAGGGATAATAATGTAACTGGACATCATCTGGTCATAAATACATTAAGCAATAAGGCCACATTTAAAAAATTAAATAAAACAACTAAATAAACAACACTGTGACTGAGGCTGATCATTAATCACTCCTTTGTGTTCAGTGGTCTAATCTGCTGACACCTGCTGAGCAAACATGACTATGGCCAGGCGAACATGCAGCAGTCCTGCAACAGAAAAGCTGAGTGGCATAAAAGCAACTTCAAACGCTAAATCTACAAATCTGTAGTGGTCACTTTACCCAAAGTCCTGATTACAACAGCTGAATTAGTCTACTTATTTGTTTATTACCACAAATAACCTGGAAAACATGTAAAGGGGCGTCCAAAGTCTGGCCTCAGAGTGTTACTGCTATCCACAATGCGGTTTTGAACAGAAGAGTCGTTAAATATCGTTTTGTTCTCTCATTATTCTGAGATCCTACGTTATTAGCTTGAGATACTCATTAATTTCAGGTGTCTCATTATTTTGAGAAATGGGTCACTAATATTCATATACACTATATATCCAAAAGTATTCAGTGTAGAGAGCTTCATGGAATGGGTTTCCATGGCTGAGCAGCTGCATCCAAGCCTTACATCACCAAGCGCAATGCAAAGTGTGGAATGCAGTGGTGTAAAGCACCACCACTGGACTCTAGAGCAGTGGAGACGTGTTCTCTGGAGTGACCAATTGCCGGTTCTTCGTCTGCTAATCCAATGGACAAGTCTGGGTTTGGCGGTTGCCAGGAGAACGGTACTTGCCTGACTGCATTGTGCCAAGCGTAAAGTTTGGTGGAGGGGGGATTATGGTGTGGGGTTGTTTTTCAGGAGTTGTGCTTGGCTCCTTAGTTCCAGTGAAAGGAACTCGTAATGCTTCAGCACCAAGAGATGTTGGACAATTTCATGCTCCCAACTTTGTGGGAACAGTTTGAGGATGGCCCCTTCCTGTTCCAACATGACTGCACACCAGTGCACAAAGCAGGTCCATAAAGACATGGATGAGAGAGTTTAGTGTGGAAGAACGTGACTGGCCTGCACAGAGTCCTGAACTCAACCTTTGGTGTCCTAGAACACCTTTGGGATGAATTAGAGCGGAGACTGTGAGCCAGGCCTTCTCGTCCAACATCAGTGTCTGACCTCACAAATGCACTTCTGGAAGAACAGTCAAAAATTCCCATAAACACTCCTAACCCTTGTGGAAAGCTTTCCCAGAAGAGCTGAAGCTGTTATAGCTATAAAATATAGTTTATCCATCTTAAAAGCATCACAAACCTCAAAACAATGAGAACATTTCTTAAAATGACAAGAACCTGTCTCAAAGTAATGAAAAAGCATCTCAAAACAATGAGATAGTATTGCAAAATAATGACTAAGTTTTGCAAAATTGACATAGTAAATCAGTGACAGTTTCCTGAAATTATGAAATCATCTCAAAATAATGACTTTCCTGAAATTGAGATAGAATCTCAATGACTTCATTTCACAAATTTATGAGTATCTCAAAAAATAATGACTTAGTTCTGCGAAATAGAGACAGTATCTTAAAACAATGACATAGTTTCACAAAATTATGAGATACTATCCCAAAATAATGAAAGCTTGGCAAAGCTTCATTTCATGAAATCGAGATAGTTTCTCAAAATAATTATGGTTTAAATAATTTATGAGATAATTTCATGAGTCATTTTGACATACTATGAGATAGTACCTCAAATCAGTGACAGTATCTCAATTTTGACAGCATCTCAAAATAATGACAATTTCACAAAATTATGAGACAGTATCTCAAAGACTCAAAGAATCTTCAAGACTCAGTTTTACAAAGGTACGAGATAGTATCTTAAAATTAAAAAATAAAAAATAACTTCATTTCACAAAATCATGAGATAATCTCAAAATAATTACTTGTTTTCTTGAAATTATGAGACAGTATCTCAAATGAATGACTGAGTTTTACAAAATAATGGCAGAGCAATGAATAATTAGGTGCTGAAACGAGCTTCCATAACTATGAGCCTGAGAAACCCTGTTCGCAGGACAGAGCAGAGGGACTGTCTGTATTTACACTGACCTCCTGCCAGTCATTTCATAGGACACTCCTCTACACCACGCAAGTCTGCCTCTATTTCAGTCTGCATGGCTCTGAAAACATTAACAAATCCCTCGTAATGTGTCCTACACTATCTCTTAAGGGCAGACAGGTGCTGGGCTTTCCTTTGCAGCAGCTTCTAAGTGTAAATATCCAGCAGGTGTGTCCATTAAAGAGGGATGACCATGTGTGTGAGACAGCAGGGCAGTGAGCTCTCACACTGAAACACAGCTTTACCGAGCTACACAAAGACGAGAGCGAAGGGTCACCTTTCTGCGAGGCATGTTTCTCTGTCTTCCCCACGTACTCAAACCCTACGGCAGACTGGAGACACAAAAACAACAGGTTACTCCACCCGGACTCACTTGTGGAGCAGCAACGGCATGAAGACTGGACAGTATGAACAGCTGAAGAGCTGAAATGGATGCAGAAGCTGTTTAGTGCAGGTGAAGTGCAGATATTTATGAAATTATTTGGGACACAATGATTGGCCCTTTTAGATTAAACAAACACTCAACAGACTCTCAGCAACATGCCAAAAACATATGAGGATTAGGATTAGGCTTTGGGTTGAGGTTAAGGTTACGATGAGGGTCCGAGTCACATCTTTTCAAACTGCCGCTAACGCAGCATCATTGGACAGCCAAACTTTGATATTTATTTTATAAACATCCGACAACAAGATTACTGAAATGACATCCATTTAACCGAGTGAGTTTACATAAGCAGTGTGTCAGTGTAGTGGTTAACACCTCTGCTGCTCTTCTGCACTGTAGACTGGGGTTCAATCCCCCATCAGGACAAGCTCCCTACACTATACCAATAAGCATCCTTGGGCAAGACTCCTAACACCACCTTCACCTACCTGTGTAAAATGATCCGACTGTAAGTCACTCTTACTCGTCTGCCAAATTCCGTAAATGTAAATGCACTCAATAAGCTGATCATAACCAGATTTCTGCTGTTATTCAAATGGTTGTGTAAACAGCACACTCTGATTTAGATTAGATCTGATTAAGGTCTAGAAATCAGATAAAGAGGTTGGATTTTAGCTCAGTAGTCAGGTTTCTCAGTGCTATGAGCTCTCACTCTGAGCATATGTGAAACCCCTTTGGAGTGAAGCTGAAACCAAATACATGCTTGACAGATGAGGGATTTAAATATTCTTCATCTTGTAGATGATATATGCTCATATTTTCATTTGATTACTGTCTGACTCATGTAGACCTGGTCTTTCCACATTATCCGAGTACTCCAAAGCATGTTAACGTGTTGATCAGATTACTGACAACATCCGATTTTCTGCAGGTTACAAAATGCATGTAAACGCATTCAGTGTTTACAGCTGAAATGATGAAAAGCTGTACCTGGTCCACGCGGTCAGTCTGAACTCCATACTTCCCCCCAAAGCCTTTAGAGGTGTCAGTCTGAGAGCAGTGCTTAGAGAGTTTGCTCTGATACTCATGACCTACAGCAGACTGGGGGAGAGAGAAGAGAGAGAGAGAGAGAGAGAGAAGAGGAAGAGAGAGAGAGAGAGAGAGAGAGAGAGAGAGAGAGAGAGAGAGAGAGAGAGAGAGAGAGAGAGAGAGAGAGAGAGAGAGAGAGAGAGAGAGAGAGAGAGAGAGAGAGAGATTATATGTTAAGCCAAATAGTGCGAACATTTGCATATGGCTCTCAGCATGGCGACCTTGTTCTTCTTCAGATGTGTATGGTTCTGTATTGCACCAAAATGGGTTCTGCTACTGTTTACAAGCTCAACACTGACACAACAGGAGAACCCTTTTGGCGCTATATAGAACCATTTTCAAAAACTTACTAAATAAAACCGTAACACATTCCCATCATTCTGAAAGAACCATTTCACCATGCAAATGTTCATGGTTCTATTCAGAATGACTTTATTTACTAAAGAACTCTTGAAGAACCATCTTTAAGAATGTGAGGGACAAAAAGAGGCTGAAAAAAAAATTAAGTAAAATTGCCTTAGGATTATTAACCAGACAGACAGAGATGGACAGACAGATACACGGATAACCACAGCTAGATAGACACAGACGGATAGGGACAGACAGACAGATAGATAGATACATGGACAGACAGACAGACAGACAGACAGACAGAGGCAGGCGGGCAGACAGACAGAGGCAGACACACACATGGACGGACAGACACATGGACAGACAGACAGACGTACGAGAGGTAGAGAGGCACGAGAGAGCAGGTGTTGCTGAGTGATATGAGGTTGTCACAACACAGTATAAACATAACTAGTAATATCAGCAGTGTTTTACAGTCTGAAGAGCACAGAGAGAGTCGGTACAGTAGCTGTTATGATGTATTAATGAGAGAGGTCATATAGTGATGTGACTCAGCACAGTTTGGCACAAATGCTGGAAGTGGAGCTTGGGGAGGAAAATATTTTTAAAAATCAAGAAAAATAAAAAGGTCATAAAATAAGATTCCGGCCATTTAAAGTGGGAAATCATACAGCCTTATTTTCTGTGCTCTCAGCCTCAGACGTAGCGTGGACAGTGAAATGGAGCGCTGACACTCAGGACATTACAAAACTGCTGAAAGAATGTAAGTCTGTGTTCGGGTCAGGCTCACTGGAGCAGCGCCTTCATGCCAAATAGCAAAAAGGTCCTCAGTCACGGCCTGTAGACATATCAGCCCTGCTGAGACCTCATTTCTTCCCTCATTCTCTCTTTCTGTGGTAATTAAACAGAGTCACTGAGCCAGAACCCTGCCGGGCTAACCGCTCCACACATAGAGAACCGCAGCAGCAGCGCTTCACACTGGTGCTCTGTTCTGTCCATTTAGCCTTTTCTGTTAAAGTGTCTGTCTATAAGAAATCAAGATTTTCCCCTCACATCTTTTTAAATAAAGTAATATGTGAAAATGATTACACTTCATATAGTCACTTCCCAGTCCAGACAGGAAAACTAAGCTGAAAAACAGCCTGTTTGGAATTCACCGTAACTCTGTGGTCACAAGAACCGTCTCTGCCTACAGCAGTTTAGTCCTACCCACTCATGTTGAAGTTACAAGGAGTGTTTCAGCTCCGACCAGCAGCCAATCAGAACACAGTTAATTTGCATATATGGAGAACTTTACTGGGACACACCTTGTATTAATTGAATTCAGGTGTTTCTTTCAGTCTCATTGCCACAGGTACATAAAATCAAGCAGGTTAGCGTGCAGTCGACCCACACATTAGTGAAGGAGTGGTTGGTGTAGTGTAGTGGGTAACACCTCTGCCTTCTACACTGTAGACTGGGGTTCAATCCCCCACCAGGGTAAGCACCCTACACTATACCAATAAGAGTCCTTGGGCAAGATTCCTAACACCACCTTCGCCTACCTGTGTAAAATGATCAAATTGTAAGTCGCTCTGGATAAGAGCGTCAGCCAAATGCCATAAATGTAAATGTAAATGAGTGGGTCTAAAGAGCCACCGAGTTCCAGTGTGGTGTCGTAGTTTTTTTTCTAGGTGTACTTCAAAGACAACGCTGCACTCCCTTGATTGTGTTCATCATTCAGTGTTAAGCTAGATACTCAACTCATCACTGTGAACATCATGAAATGGTTGGATGGCCTTGACATTCAGTGCAAAGACAAATCCACTGGATAATTTTGGTCTATAAAGCAATAATTGGTCAGCTTCCTTCATATCTGTCTGCTTTCATATCAACAAATGAGTCTGGATACAATTTACATTACAGTAGTTATATGCAGACGGACGTTCCGATAGTATGGTCTGAATACGGCAAGCCAGCTTTTAGCTACAGAGCTCCATCTGCATGGAATGATCTGTGGTTTTAACCCTGGTTCTGCTGATTGTGGTCATGTTGTTTCTTTGCTGATTGTTTTGTTTGCTGCCTTCTTGGTCAGGACAGGAATGTGATCATCCTGGATAAATAAAGGTAAAATAAAAAATAAGACGCCACCATCGCAGCAAGTTTCTGAAATTTCCTCCCTCCTAAATAATCCATGGTCAACTGTGAGTGGTATTACTGAAAAGCGGAAGCGACTCAGCCACAAAGTGTCAGCCCAGGTAAACTCTGCCCGTCTTCTTACGGCTTTTTAATAAGTCTTACTGTCTCAAACTGAAAATATCAAGCCTTAAAAGTGATTAGTGAACATCTGAACTGATGGGGTCTTAATTACAACAAACATTCATTTCATTCATCTGTCTTTATTATTTAATATTTAGCACTGACATTTATATGTAAGCAGTCGGTGATTTTTATGGATGGAGAAAAAAAAAAAAAGATTCCTCCTTAAAGAAGAAATAAAATGTGACAAATATATAAATAATAAAAATAAATGCCATAAGTCATATACCTGTCTACAACTGACATTTTTGATACAACACCAAAAAGGGTTCTTCTGCTGTGACAATGTTTGACTATATAGAACCATATACAACACATTCTCCATCTGAAAAACCATTTCACCATGCAGAGAACCTCACGGCTCTTTATATAACCACTGAGTTTAAACATAAATGCCATAAAATGTCAGACGGCATTAAAATTTCAATTTTGTGTTCCTTGAAAATCAATGTTTTGCAGGTAGAACCTTACAAAACCAAGCAGCAAGTGAGTTCTTAGGATTAGAAGGTTCTACCTGCATTCGATCAAACTCATTTACAAATCTGACAGGATTCTAAAATTGAACATGTAGAATGAACTTAGGGTGTCCGTCATTTTCATGTATGTTCCATGTGTCAGTTCTGCTGATTGGAGTGCCCAATCTTTGAAGCTCAGTATGTCAAAACTGCTCAGAACACAGATAGAACCTTATAATTCCAGGGGGAGGGCCAATGTATCTGTGTGTGTCTGTCTGTGCTCCTGTCATTTGTAATGACCTGCTGGCGGAGCTGTGTATCGATCTGCTGTTCCTGCAGATGGTCCAAAGTCTGGGCCACTTTATCTCAGGTATCAATTACAGAAATCCGGTCCGGTCAGCCCGAGGGTAAATAAACACACCGCGGCAGTAATATGACCCCCTTTCCAAAAAAAGTTGGGACGCTGCGAAGAATGTAAATAAAAATAGGATGCAGTGATGTGCAAATCAGTTAAACCATATTCTTAAATGAAAATACTACAAAGACAGATGTTGAAATTGAACTTTTTTTTTTTTTTTTTTATATCTGCCCATTTTGAATTTGACGTCAAAACCACGTTCCAGAAAAGTTGGGACGGGAGCCTGTTTACCGCTATGTTTCATCACCTCTTCTTTTAACAGTACTATGTAAGCATTTGGGAACTGAGGAGACGCTGCTGTAGTTCTGAAAGTGAAATGTTTTCTGTTCTTGTTTCATACAGCATTTCAGCTTATCATCAGTTTCAGGGGCTCATTTGTCGTATTTTTCATTCCATAATGTGCTAAATGTTCTCAGTGGTGACTGGTCTGGACTGCAGGCAGGTCAGTTTAGCACTCAGACTCTTAATACAGAGCAATGCTGCTGTAATACATGCAGAATGTGGTTTGAATACAGAATGTGTTTTACCAAAACATTGTATATATCATCCAGCTTTAATGGCGCCTTCACAGATGAGCACATCACCCATGCCATGTACACTAATGCCCCCCTAAACCATCATGAATCCACTGATAACAAGCTGAGTGGTCTTTAGCCCGGAGGACACAATGTCCAAGATTTCCTAAAGGAATTTCAAGTGTTGATTCGTCGGACCACAGGACACTTTTCCACTTCCCCTCAGTCCATTTTAAACAAGCTCAAGCCCAGAGAAGGTGGCAGCGCTTCTGATTTCGGATGTAGTGATGAACTGTTTTCACAGTCAGTGGTTTTCAGAAGTGTTTCTGAGCCCATGCTGTGATTTCCACTACAGAATCATGTCTGTTTTTAATGCAGTGCTGCCTGAGGGCCCAAAGATCACGGCCAGCAAATACTGGTTTCTGGCCTTTTCCCTCACATACAGAGATTTCTCCATTCTCAGAGTCGTTTAATGAATGATATTACGTACCGTAGAAAATGAAAAGCAGAAGTTCTTTGCTGTTTTATGTTGAGAAACTTTATTCTTGAATTGTTGATGGTGCGGTCTTTCACAGAGTGGTGACCCCTCCTCATCTTTACTTCTGAAAGACTCCACCTCTCTGAGATGCTTTAGTACCCATCAAATTCAAAATGGGCTTTTTTTTCCTTCTAAAAACAATAAAATTTCTGTTTCAACAACTGATTTGTTGTCTGTAGTATCTTCAATAATATATAGGGTTTAAATGATTTGCACATCATTGCAATTTGTTTTTATATGGTTTATTTTGCACAGCGTCCCAACGCTTTTGGAAATGGGGCTGTATTACTGAGCAGTAGTGCACAGTGAGTTACACCAGAGCTAAAAGAGGAAGAGGTTTCTGAAAAGAGGAAACAGATGAGGTGAAAGTAGGAGTCTAATATGGGATTCTTTGGACACTAAAATAGAACTTCCCCAGTGATGAGCGAGACTGAACCCGCAGAGTTTATCAGGAGGAAGTCAGGAGGAGATCCAGCAGGTGTAGTGTCGCTTAGCTTCAGTGCGTTTTCACAATGAATAATACACACAATATTTCATACAGAGAGCAAGGATTTATTTAGAGCCATGAGTCCCATATTAAAGCACTGCATGGTGGAACAGTACTTCAGATTGAAGGAGAATATCGTGTACATGGTTCTGTGTGTGTCCTTTTTGAAAATATTCAATATGGCACTGAAAACAGTTCTTGTGACAATGTCAAGCTTGTAATAATAGAACAACCCATATGTGGTGCTATATAGAACCGTATAGAAAACGGTTCTTCTACTGCGACCATGTCAAGTCTGTGATGATAACTCAGACATAAAACCCATCAGAACACAGTCGTGAAGGAGGAGAGTGGAATATTTAGCAGAATATTCAGTTGAATATTTCAGCCTAAACAAGCTTAAATGCTCCCCGTTATCAAGGTTAGAACATCGAGCATCAGTTTTTATCAGTAAACTGCACGTTTTCTCTGAAATGTTGCAGAAAATACCTAAATACTAAATAAAAATAAATTCAGCAGATTTTGAACTCAGGACTGCTGAGTAACGTATAACAAGCTTCCAATCAGCTGCTTGTTATGTTAAGTTTTAAGCTGACGATATTAGGGGCGTGCCCTAACCCTATCCTCAACACAGCAGACAGTTCTTACCTGGATTCAGCAAGAAACTGCTCAGCGATGTCGATTATGTCCTGTGACCAAATTTGAGGCTTTTTAATGCAGAATATTTTTCTCAATATATGTATTTCGGACAGCTATGTCCCCACAGTGACCCACCTTGTCCATGCGGTCCTGCTGCACCCCGAATTTGCCCCCGTAGCCGTGAGAGGCTTTAGGCATGTTCGCCAGCTCCTTCTGCTTCAACTCGCTGTGCTCACACGACACCTTCTCACGCAGGTGGTGGATACTGAACAACCAGAGCAAAGTGGCATTAGTCCCCAAAATATATACTAAAAATGAATTTAAAAATGCAACAGTTGGGCAAAAATTGTGCGCCTGAAATTTGCTTCTTTAGTTTTACATTGAAACTGTGAGGGTAACAAGTAATCTACACTGTAGACTGGGGTTCAATCGCCCACCAGGGCAGCACCCTACACTGTACCAATAAGAGTCCTTGGGCTAGACTCCTAACACTTACACGGTGCTAACTGCTTGTCAATCATCACACAGTTGTAACTAAGTGTCTCTAATAGATCTGATATGATTATATGATTTCTGACACCGCATTAAAAACGAACTAAAGTATATTTATAGATAACTGAGTCATTGACGCCATCCCATTTCACCCTTCACCCCTACCCCTGTGTTCAGATCTTGTTGAGATAGAGGGGTAGGGCGAAGAGTTGGGGCTACATGACTGTTTTCTGTTAAAAAACTACGGTAACCATTATATTGTCTTAGTTTAATGTGGTTTCAGTGAATTTGTCATTTTTCTACATAACAAGCATAAAAATCTGTGAATGTCACGACAGCCAAGTAGCTAACTTTCCCATTCCACCTTAAATAGTCCAGCAGTTCTGACACCTGAAGCACCAGAACATAACTGCTGCTCCATTTAAGGTGGACCTAGAAATTTCAAACAAGAATCTGGAGAATATCTGACTTCAGCTTCACATCACTGAAGAATTAGGGGTAGGTGATAATAAATAATTGCCCCCCTCTTTGAAGGCGTATGTTGCCCTAAATGTAACTAAAGCCCAGCAGCGAGGAGCTGAACTTTACCCTCCTCTGCTGTCACTGCAGACGGGCAGGGTCGCCTACAGAGCAGTGCTAGAAGCTGTTAATGAAGGTCTGAGGGTCCTATTTCAGAGGGAAGATCTCAACCTCTGCCCTGTGAATCCGTTCCAAGGGGGAACACCCGAACACAAGAGACAGGGGCAAAAATAAGAAATGAGTCTGGGCCCTACAGCATCAGAAACCACATATGAATCATGAGAAAAAGCCCCAGCAGAGCCACATTTTAAAAATGCTATAAAATATATTAATTTGATTTAGGGTTTACACCCTGTGCTGCACTCATTTTAATTAAAAAAGGACCAATTCCAAAAATGGTGTGTTTATCTATCCAATGTGACAAATCGTCCATAATTAATCTATGTGGGGATATTGTGTTTGTAATAAGGCATCTCTGATTTTATTTGCTGACCGTCCCATGACCTCATGTATCCTCAACTGGATTTAGTGCAGCACAGTGTGTTAAATACTGAATAAAATAACTGTATTCTCAGTTTTTGAGACTGTTTTTAAAATGCTATTTTTTCCTGCTCCAGTTCATCAGATGTCTGGAAAAAAAAAAATATTGTGTATGATGAAAATTTCTTATAGTGCTGCAATATTAGATTTCTGCCACATCATCCCCGTCTATCTACAATACGCTCTAACAAATATAATATGACGCCATTTCTTACAGCAGGAGTTCAGTGATTGTGTTGGGGGCTCTTTTGCAGTCTCTTTAACAGACACTGTAATCTGATGATGGTAAGAAGGTAAAATTCCAGCTCACTTGATGTGCTCCTGATGGCCGGAACCTTCTACGGTCTTGGCTCCCCATCGCTGCTCCTTCTCAGTCACATCGTTCTTCACAGAGAAACAAAAGAACAGCGATCTTTAAGAGGCACCAGAGAAAAGGAGGCAGACAGGCAGGCAGACAGACAGATAGAGTTAAGACATGGAGAGAGACAGAAAGATAAACAGACAGACAAGACAGAAGGACAGACATAGATAGATAGGCAGGTAAGACAGACAGACAGACGGACGGACAGAGACAGACAGGCGGACTGGCAAGATAGACAGACAGACAGACAGACAGACAGACAGACAGACAAACAGAGAGACAGAGAGAGATAGATAGATAGATAGATAGATAGATAGATAGATAGATAGATAGATAGATAGATAGATAGATAGATAGAGACAGACAGAGATACAGACAGACACAGATATAGATAGAGACAGACAGAGATACAGACAGACACAGATATAGATAGAGATAGATAGAGATACAGACAGACAGAGATAGATAGAGATACAGACAGACAGAGATAGATAGAGATACAGACAGACAGAGATAGATAGAGATACAGACAGACAGACAGACAGACAGAGATAGATAGAGATACAGACAGACAGACAGACAGACAGACAGAGATAGATAGAGATACAGACAGACAGAGATAGATAGAGATACAGACAGACAGAGATAGATAGAGATACAGACAGACAGAGATAGATAGAGATACAGACAGACAGAGATAGATAGAGATACAGACAGACAGACAGACAGACAGAGATAGATAGAGATACAGACAGACAGAGATAGATAGAGATACAGACAGACAGAGATAGACAGAGATACAGACAGACAGAGATAGACAGAGATACAGACAGACAGAGATAGATAGAGATACAGACAGACAGAGATAGATAGAGATACAGACAGACAGACAGACAGACAGACAGAGATAGATAGAGATACAGACAGACAGAGACAGACAGAGATACAGACAGACACAGATATAGATAGAGACAGACAGAGATACAGACAGACACAGATATAGATAGAGATAGATAGAGATACAGACAGACAGAGATAGATAGAGATACAGACAGACAGAGATAGATAGAGATACAGACAGACAGAGATAGATAGAGATACAGAAAGACAGAGATAGATAGAGATACAGACAGACAGACAGACAGACAGACAGAGATAGATAGAGATACAGACAGACAGACAGACAGACAGACAGAGATAGATAGAGATACAGACAGACAGAGATAGATAGAGATACAGACAGACAGACAGACAGACCGAGATAGATAGAGATACAGACAGACCGAGATAGACAGAGATACAGACAGACCGAGATAGACAGAGATACAGACAGACCGAGATAGACAGAGATACAGACAGACCGAGATAGATAGAGATACAGACAGACAGACAGACAGACAGACAGACCGAGATAGATAGAGATACAGACAGACAGACCGATCGAGATAGATAGAGAAACAGACAGACAGACAGACAGACCGACCGAGATAGATAGAGATAGACAGACAGACAGACAGACCGACCGAGATAGATAGAGATACAGACAGACAGACAGACAGACAGACAGACAGACCGACCGAGATAGATAGAGATACAGACAGACAGACCGACCGAGATAGATAGAGATACAGACAGACCGACCGAGATAGATAGAGATACAGACAGACAGACCGACCGAGATAGATAGAGATACAGACAGACAGACCGACCGAGATAGATAGAGATAGACAGACAGACAGACAGACAGAGATAGATAGAGATAGACAGACAGACAGACAGAGATAGATAGAGATACAGACAGACAGACAGAGATAGATAGAGATACAGACAGACAGACAGAGATAGATAGAGATACAGACAGACAGACAGACAGACAGACAGACAGAGATAGATAGAGATACAGACAGACAGAGATAGATAGAGATACAGACAGACAGAGATAGATAGAGATACAGACAGACAGACCGACAGACAGAGATAGATAGAGATACAGACAGACAGAGATAGATAGAGATACAGACAGACAGACAGACAGACAGACCGACCGAGATAGATAGAGATACAGACAGACCGAGATAGATAGAGATACAGACAGACAGACAGACAGACCGAGATAGACAGAGATACAGACAGACCGAGATAGATAGAGATACAGACAGACCGAGATAGATAGAGATACAGACAGACAGACAGACAGACAGACCGAGATAGATAGAGATACAGACAGACCGAGATAGATAGAGATACAGACAGACAGACAGACCGAGATAGACAGAGATACAGACAGACAGACAGACAGACAGACCGAGATAGATAGAGATACAGACAGACAGACAGACAGACAGACAGACAGACAGACAGACAGACAGACCGACCGAGATAGAGATACAGACAGACAGACCGAGATAGATAGAGATACAGACAGACAGACCGAGATAGATAGAGATACAGACAGACAGACAGACAGACAGACCGACCGAGATAGAGATACAGACAGACAGACCGAGATAGATATAGATACAGACAGACAGACCGAGATAGATAGAGATACAGACAGACAGACAGACAGAGAATAGATAGAGATACAGACAGACAGAGAATGGATAGAGACACAGACAGACAGAGAAAGATAGAGATACAGACAGACAAACCGAGATAGATAGAGATACAGACAGACAGAGAATGGATAGAGACACAGACAGACAGAGAAAGATAGAGATACAGACAGACAGACAGACCGAGATAGATAGAGATACAGACAGACACAGATATAGATAGAGATACAGAGACAGACCGAGATAGATAGAGATACAGACAGACAGACCGAGATAGATAGAGATACAGACAGACAGCCCGAGATAGATAGAGATACAGACAGACAGACCGAGATAGATAGAGACACAGACAGACAGACAGAGAATGGATAGAGACACAGACAGACAGAGAAAGATAGAGATACAGACAGACAGACCGAGATAGATAGAGATACAGACAGACAGACCGAGATAGATAGAGATACAGACAGACAGACAGAGAATGGATAGAGACACAGACAGACCGAGATAGATAGAGATACAGAGACAGACCGAGATAGATAGAGATACAGAGAATGGATAGAGACACAGACAGACCGAGATAGATAGAGATACAGAGACAGACCGAGATAGATAGAGATACAGACAGACCGAGATAGATAGAGATACAGACAGACAGACAGAGAATGGATAGAGACACAGACAGACAGAGAAAGATAGAGATACAGACAGACAGACAGACCGAGATAGATAGAGATACAGACAGACACAGATATAGATAGAGATACAGAGACAGCCCGAGATAGATAGAGATACAGACAGACAGACCGAGATAGATAGAGATACAGACAGACAGCCCGAGATAGATAGAGATACAGACAGACAGACCGAGATAGATAGAGATACAGACAGACAGACCGAGATAGAGATACAGACAGACAGAGATAGATAGAGATACAGACAGACAGAGATAGATAGAGATACAGACAGACAGACAGACAGACAGACAGAGATAGATAGAGATACAGACAGACAGAGATAGATAGAGATACAGACAGACAGAGATAGATAGAGATACAGACAGACAGAGATAGACAGAGATACAGACAGACAGAGATAGACAGAGATACAGACAGACAGAGATAGATAGAGATACAGACAGACAGAGATAGATAGAGATACAGACAGACAGACAGACAGACAGAGATAGATAGAGATACAGACAGACAGAGACAGACAGAGATACAGACAGACACAGATATAGATAGAGACAGACAGAGATACAGACAGACACAGATATAGATAGAGATAGATAGAGATACAGACAGACAGAGATAGATAGAGATACAGACAGACAGAGATAGATAGAGATACAGACAGACAGAGATAGATAGAGATACAGAAAGACAGAGATAGATAGAGATACAGACAGACAGACAGACAGACAGACAGACAGAGATAGATAGAGATACAGACAGACAGACAGACAGACAGACAGACAGACAGAGATAGATAGAGATACAGACAGACAGAGATAGATAGAGATAGACAGACAGACAGACAGACAGACAGAGATAGATAGAGATACAGACAGACAGAGATAGATAGAGATACAGACAGACAGACAGACAGACAGACCGAGATAGATAGAGATACAGACAGACCGAGATAGACAGAGATACAGACAGACAGACAGACCGAGATAGACAGAGATACAGACAGACCGAGATAGACAGAGATACAGACAGACCGAGATAGACAGAGATACAGACAGACCGAGATAGATAGAGATACAGACAGACCGAGATAGATAGAGATACAGACAGACAGACAGACAGACAGACAGACCGAGATAGATAGAGATACAGACAGACAGACCGATCGAGATAGATAGAGAAACAGACAGACCGACCGAGATAGATAGAGATAGACAGACAGACAGACAGACCGACCGAGATAGATAGAGATACAGACAGACAGACAGACAGACAGACAGACCGACCGAGATAGATAGAGATACAGACAGACAGACCGACCGAGATAGATAGAGATACAGACAGAACGACAGAGATAGATAGAGATACAGACAGACAGACCGACCGAGATAGATAGAGATACAGACAGACAGACAGACAGAGATAGATAGAGATACAGACAGACAGACAGACAGAGATAGATAGAGATACAGACAGACAGACAGACAGACAGACAGACCGACAGAGATAGATAGAGATACAGACAGACAGACAGACAGACAGACAGACCGACCGAGATAGATAGAGATACAGACAGACCGACCGAGATAGATAGAGATACAGACAGACAGACAGACAGACAGACAGACAGACAGACCGACCGAGATAGATAGAGATACAGACAGACAGACAGACAGAGATAGATAGAGATACAGACAGACAGACAGACAGACAGACAGACCGAGATAGATAGAGATACAGACAGACAGACCGATCGAGATAGATAGAGATAGACAGACAGACAGACAGACCGACCGAGATAGATAGAGATACAGACAGACAGACAGACAGACAGACAGACCGACCGAGATAGATAGAGATACAGACAGACAGACCGACCGAGATAGATAGAGATACAGACAGAACGACCGAGATAGATAGAGATACAGACAGACAGACAGACAGAGATAGATAGAGATACAGACAGACAGACAGACAGAGATAGATAGAGATACAGACAGACAGACAGACAGAGATAGATAGAGATACAGACAGACAGACAGACAGACAGACAGACCGACCGAGATAGATAGAGATACAGACAGACAGACCGACCGAGATAGATAGAGATACAGACAGACAGACCGACCGAGATAGATAGAGATACAGACAGACAGACCGACCGAGATAGATAGAGATACAGACAGACAGACCGACCGAGATAGATAGAGATACAGACAGACAGACAGACAGACAGAGATAGATAGAGATACAGACAGACAGACAGACAGAGATAGATAGAGATACAGACAGACAGACAGACAGACAGAGATAGATAGAGATACAGACAGACAGACAGACAGACAGAGATAGATAGAGATACAGACAGACAGACAGACAGACAGAGATAGATAGAGATACAGACAGACAGAGATAGATAGAGATACAGACAGACAGAGATAGATAGAGATACAGACAGACAGACCGACAGACAGAGATAGATAGAGATACAGACAGACAGAGATAGATAGAGATACAGACAGACAGACAGACAGACCGAGATAGATAGAGATACAGACAGACCGAGATAGATAGAGATACAGACAGACCGAGATAGACAGAGATACAGACAGACCGAGATAGACAGAGATACAGACAGACCGAGATAGATAGAGATACAGACAGACAGACAGACAGACCGAGATAGATAGAGATACAGACAGACCGAGATAGATAGAGATACAGACAGACAGACAGACAGACAGACAGACCGAGATAGACAGAGATACAGACAGACAGACAGACAGACAGACAGACCGAGATAGATAGAGATACAGACAGACAGACAGACAGACAGACAGACAGACCGAGATAGAGATACAGACAGACAGACCGAGATAGATAGAGATACAGACAGACAGACCGAGATAGATAGAGATACAGACAGACAGACAGACAGACAGACCGAGATAGATAGAGATACAGACAGACAGACAGACAGACCGACCGAGATAGAGATACAGACAGACAGACCGAGATAGATAGAGATACAGACAGACAGACCGAGATAGATAGAGATACAGACAGACAGACAGACAGAGAATAGATAGAGATACAGACAGACAGACAGAGAATGGATAGAGACACAGACAGACAGAGAAAGATAGAGATACAGACAGACAAACCGAGATAGATAGAGATACAGACAGACAGACAGAGAATGGATAGAGACACAGACAGACAGAGAAAGATAGAGATACAGACAGACAGACAGACCGAGATAGATAGAGATACAGACAGACACAGATATAGATAGAGATACAGAGACAGACAGAGATAGATAGAGATACAGACAGACAGACCGAGATAGATAGAGATACAGACAGACAGCCCGAGATAGATATACAGACAGACAGACCGAGATAGATAGAGACACAGACAGACAGACAGAGAATGGATAGAGACACAGACAGACAGAGAAAGATAGAGATACAGACAGACAGACCGAGATAGATAGAGACACAGACAGACAGACAGAGAATGGATAGAGACACAGACAGACAGAGAAAGATAGAGATACAGACAGACAGACCGAGATAGATAGAGATACAGACAGACAGACCGAGATAGATAGAGATACAGACAGACAGACCGAGATAGATAGAGATACAGACAGACAGACAGAGAATGGATAGAGACACAGACAGACCGAGATAGATAGAGATACAGAGACAGACCGAGATAGATAGAGATACAGAGAATGGATAGAGACACAGACAGACCGAGATAGATAGAGATACAGAGACAGACCGAGATAGATAGAGATACAGACAGACAGACAGAGAATGGATAGAGACACAGACAGACAGAGAAAGATAGAGATACAGACAGACAGACAGACCGAGATAGATAGAGATACAGACAGACACAGATATAGATAGAGATACAGAGACAGACCGAGATAGATAGAGATACAGACAGACCGACCGAGATAGATAGAGATACAGACAGACAGACCGAGATAGATAGAGACACAGACAGACAGACAGAGAATGGATAGAGACACAGACAGACAGAGAAAGATAGAGATACAGACAGACAGACCGAGATAGATAGAGATACAGACAGACAGACAGAGAATGGATAGAGATACAGAGACAGACCGAGATAGATAGAGATACAGAGACAGACCGAGATAGATAGAGATACAGAGAATGGATAGAGACACAGACAGACCGAGATAGATAGAGATACAGAGACAGACCGAGATAGATAGAGATACAGACAGACAGGCAGAGATAGCTAGAGATACAGACAGACAGACCGAGATAGCTAGAGACACAGACAGAGAGAGAGATACCGACAGACAGACCGAGATAGATAGAGATACCGACAGACAGACAGAGATAGATAGAGATACAGAGACAGACCGAGATAGATAGAGATACAGAGAATGGATAGAGACACAGACAGACCGAGATAGATAGAGATACAGACAGACAGACAGACCGAGATAGATAGAGATACAGACAGACAGACAGAGAATGGATAGAGACACAGACAGACAGAGAAAGATAAAGATACAGACAGACAGACAGACAGACAGACCGAGATAGATAGAGATACAGACAGACACAGATATAGATAGAGATACAGAGACAGACCGAGATAGATAGAGATACAGACAGCCCGAGATAGATAGAGATACAGACAGACAGACCGAGATAGATAGAGACACAGACAGACAGACAGAGAATGGATAGAGACACAGACAGACAGAGAAAGATAGAGATACAGACAGACAGACCGAGATAGATAGAGATACAGACAGACAGACAGAGAATGGATAGAGACACAGACAGACCGAGATAGATAGAGATACAGAGACAGACCGAGATAGATAGAGATACAGAGAATGGATAGAGACACAGACAGACCGAGATAGATAGAGATACAGAGACAGACCGAGATAGATAGAGATACAGACAGACAGACCGAGATAGATAGAGATACAGACAGACACAGATATAGATAGAGATACAGAGACAGACCGAGATAGATAGAGATACAGACAGACAGGCAGAGATAGCTAGAGATACAGACAGACAGACCGAGATAGCTAGAGACACAGACAGAGAGAGAGATACCGACAGACAGACCGAGATAGATAGAGATACCGACAGACAGACCGAGATAGATAGAGATACCGACAGACAGACCGAGATAGATAGAGATACAGACAGACAGACCGAGATAGATAGAGATACAGACAGACAGACCGAGAATGGATAGAGACACAGACAGACAGACAGAGAATGGATAGAGACACAGACAGACAGACAGAGAATGGATAGAGACACAGACAGACAGACAGAGAATGGATAGAGACACAGACAGACAGACAGAGAATGGATAGAGACACAGACAGACAGAGATGGATAGAGACACAGACAGACAGAGATGGATAGAGACACAGACAGACAGAGATGGATAGAGACACCGACAGACAGAGATGGATAGAGACACAGACAGACAGATAGAGACACAGACAGACAGAGATGGATAGAGACAGACAGACAGAGATGGATAGAGACACAGACAGACAGATGGATAGAGACACAGACAGACAGATGGATAGAGACACAGACAGACAGAGATGGATAGAGAGATACAGACAGACAGAGATACAGACAGACAGACAGACAGAGATACAGACAGAGAGATACAGACAGACAGACAGACAGAGAGATGGATAGAGACACAGACAGACAGACAGAGAAAGATAGAGATACAGACAGACAGACAGAGAATGGATAGAGACACAGACAGACAGACAGACAGAGAATGGATAGAGACACAGACAGACAGACAGACAGAGATGGATAGAGACACAGACAGACAGACAGACAGAGATGGATAGAGACACAGACAGACAGACAGACAGACAGACAGACAGACAGAGATGGATACAGACAGACAGACAGACAGAGATGCATACAGACAGACAGACAGACAGACATGCATACAGACAGACAGACAGACAGACAGAGATGGATACAGACAGACAGACAGACCGAGATGGATAGAGACACAGACAGACAGACCGAGATAGATAGAGACACAGACAGACAGACCGAGATAGATAGAGATACAGACAGACAGACCGAGAATGGATAGAGACACAGACAGACAGACAGAGAATGGATAGAGACACAGACAGACAGACAGAGAATGGATAGAGACACAGACAGACAGACAGAGAATGGATAGAGACACAGACAGAAAGAGATGGATAGAGACACAGA
This sequence comes from Pygocentrus nattereri, assembly GCF_015220715.1. NCBI lineage: Eukaryota > Metazoa > Chordata > Actinopteri > Characiformes > Serrasalmidae > Pygocentrus > Pygocentrus nattereri. The sequence goes on along the minus strand of NC_051217.1, from coordinate 24,490,752 downwards.
CAGACAGAGATGGATAGAGACACAGACAGACAGAGATGGATAGAGACACAGACAGACAGATAGAGACACAGACAGACAGAGATGGATAGAGACAGACAGACAGAGATGGATAGAGACACAGACAGACAGATGGATAGAGACACAGACAGACAGAGATGGATAGAGAGATACAGACAGACAGAGATACAGACAGACAGACAGACAGAGATACAGACAGACAGAGATACAGACAGACAGAGATACAGACAGAGAGATACAGACAGACAGACAGACAGAGAGATGGATAGAGACACAGACAGACAGACAGAGAAAGATAGAGATACAGACAGACAGACAGAGAATGGATAGAGACACAGACAGACAGACAGAGAATGGATAGAGACACAGACAGACAGACAGACAGAGAATGGATAGAGACACAGACAGACAGACAGACAGAGAATGGATAGAGACACAGACAGACAGACAGACAGAGATGGATAGAGACACAGACAGACAGACAGACAGAGATGGATAGAGACACAGACAGACAGAGATGGATAGAGACACAGACAGACAGAGATGGATAGAGACACAGACAGACAGAGATGGATAGAGACACAGACAGACAGACAGAGATACAGACAGACAGAGATAGATAGAGACACAGACAGACAGATGGATAGAGACACAGACAGACAGATGGATAGAGACACAGACAGACAGAGATGGATAGAGAGATACAGACAGACAGACAGACAGAGATACAGACAGACAGAGATACAGACAGACAGAGATACAGACAGACAGAGATACAGACAGAGAGATACAGACAGACAGACAGACAGAGAGATGGATAGAGACACAGACAGACAGACAGAGAAAGATAGAGATACAGACAGACAGACAGAGAATGGATAGAGACACAGACAGACAGACAGACAGACAGAGAATGGATAGAGACACAGACAGACAGACAGACAGAGAATGGATAGAGACACAGACAGACAGACAGACAGAGATGGATAGAGACACAGACAGACAGACAGACAGACATGGATAGAGACACAGACAGACAGAGATGGATAGAGACACAGACAGACAGAGATGGATAGAGACACAGACAGACAGAGATGGATAGAGACACAGACAGACAGACAGAGATACAGACAGACAGAGATAGATAGAGATACAGACAGACAGACAGACAGAGATAGATAGAGATACAGACAGACAGACAGAGAGATGGACAGAGACACAGACAGACAGACAGAGAGATGGACAGAGACAGACAGACAGACAGACAGAGATACAGACAGACAGAGACAGACAGAGATACAGACAGAGATACAGACAGAGATACAGACAGACAGACAGACAGACAGACAGACAGACAGAGATAGAGACAGACAGACAGACAGAGATGGATAGAGACACAGACAGACAGAGATGGATAGAGACACAGACAGACAGAGATGGATAGAGACACAGACAGACAGACAGAGATACAGACAGACAGAGATACAGACAGACAGACAGAGATACAGGGATAGATAGAGACAGACAGACAGAGATGGATAGAGACACAGACAGACAGAGATGGATAGAGACACAGACAGACAGACAGAGATAGATAGAGATACAGACAGACAGAGATAGATAGAGATACAGACAGACAGAGATAGATAGAGATACAGACAGACAGAGATAGATAGAGATACAGACAGACAGACAGACAGAGATACAGACAGACAGACAGACAGAGATACAGACAGACAGACAGAGATACAGGGATAGATAGAGACAGACAGACAGAGATGGATACAGACAGACAGACAGAGATACAGGGATAGATAGAGACAGACAGACAGAGATGGATACAGACAGACAGACAGAGATACAGGGATAGATAGAGACAGACAGACAGAGATGGATACAGACAGACAGACAGACAGACAGACAGACAGACAGAGATGGATACAGACAGACAGACAGACAGAGATGCATACAGACAGACAGACAGACATGCATACAGACAGACAGACAGACAGACAGAGATGGATACAGACAGACAGACAGACCGAGATGGATAGAGACACAGACAGACAGACCGAGATAGATAGAGACACAGACAGACAGACCGAGATAGATAGAGACACAGACAGACAGACAGAGATGGATAGAGACACAGACAGACAGACAGAGATGGATAGAGACACAGACAGACAGAGATGGATAGAGACACAGACAGACAGAGATGGATAGAGACACAGACAGACAGAGATGGATAGAGACACAGACAGACAGAGATGGATAGAGACACAGACAGACATAGATAGAGATACAGACAGACAGACAGACAGACAGACAGATACAGACAGACAGACAGAGATGGATAGAGATACAGACAGACAGAGATACAGACAGACAGACAGAGATACAGGGATAGATAGAGACAGACAGACAGAGATGGATAGAGACACAGACAGACAGACAGAGATGGATAGAGACACAGACAGACAGACAGAGATGGATAGAGACACAGACAGACAGACAGAGATGGATAGAGACACAGACAGACAGATAGAGATGGATAGAGACACAGACAGACAGAGATGGATAGAGACACAGACAGACAGAGATGGATAGAGACACAGACAGACAGAGATAGACAGACAGACATAGATAGAGATACAGACAGACAGACAGACAGACAGATACAGACAGACAGACAGAGATGGATAGAGATACAGACAGACAGAGATACAGACAGACAGACAGAGATACAGGGATAGATAGAGACAGACAGACAGAGATGGATAGAGACACAGACAGACAGAGATGGATAGAGACACAGACAGACAGACAGAGATACAGACAGACAGAGATAGATAGAGATACAGACAGACAGAGATAGATAGAGATACAGACAGACAGAGATAGATAGAGATACAGACAGACAGAGATAGAGATACAGACAGACAGAGATAGAGATACAGACAGACAGAGATAGATAGAGATACAGACAGACAGAGATAGATAGAGATACAGACAGACAGACAGACAGAGATACAGACAGACAGACAGACAGAGATACAGACAGACAGACAGAGATACAGGGATAGATAGAGACAGACAGACAGAGATGGATACAGACAGACAGACAGAGATACAGGGATAGATAGAGACAGACAGACAGAGATGGATACAGACAGACAGACAGAGATACAGGGATAGATAGAGACAGACAGACAGAGATGGATACAGACAGACAGACAGAGATGGATACAGACAGACAGACAGAGATACAGACAGACAGAGATAGATAGAGATACAGACAGACAGAGATAGATAGAGATACAGACAGACAGACAGACAGAGATACAGACAGACAGAGATACAGGGATAGATAGAGACAGACAGACAGAGATGGATAGAGACACAGACAGACAGACAGAGATGGATAGAGACACAGACAGACAGATAGAGATGGATAGAGACACAGACAGACAGAGATGGATAGAGACACAGACAGACAGAGATGGATAGAGACACAGACAGACAGAGATAGACAGACAGACATAGATAGAGATACAGACAGACAGACAGACAGACAGATACAGACAGACAGACAGAGATGGATAGAGATACAGACAGACAGAGATACAGACAGACAGACAGAGATACAGGGATAGATAGAGACAGACAGACAGAGATGGATAGAGACACAGACAGACAGAGATGGATAGAGACACAGACAGACAGAGATGGATAGAGACACAGACAGACAGACAGAGATACAGACAGACAGAGATAGATAGAGATACAGACAGACAGAGATAGATAGAGATACAGACAGACAGAGATAGAGATACAGACAGACAGAGATAGAGATACAGACAGACAGAGATAGATAGAGATACAGACAGACAGACAGACAGAGATACAGACAGACAGACAGACAGAGATACAGACAGACAGACAGAGATACAGACAGACAGACAGAGATACAGGGATAGATAGAGACAGACAGACAGAGATGGATACAGACAGACAGACAGAGATGGATACAGACAGACAGACATAGATAGAGATACAGACAGACAGAGATAGATAGAGATACAGACAGACAGACAGACAGAGATACAGACAGACAGAGATACAGGGATAGATAGAGACAGACAGACAGAGATGGATAGAGACACAGACAGACAGAGATGGATAGAGACACAGACAGAGATACAGACAGACAGAGATAGATAGAGATACAGACAGACAGAGATAGATAGAGATACAGACAGACAGACAGACAGAGATACAGACAGACAGACAGACAGAGATACAGACAGACAGACAGAGATACAGACAGACAGACAGAGATACAGACAGACAGACAGAGATACAGGGATAGATAGAGACAGACAGACAGAGATGGATACAGACAGACAGACAGACAGAGATACAGGGATAGATAGAGACAGACAGACAGAGATGGATACAGACAGACAGACAGACAGAGATGGATACAGACAGACAGACAGACAGACAGACAGAGATGGATACAGACAGACAGACAGAGAGAGATGGATACAGACAGACAGACAGACAGAGATGGATAGAGACACAGACAGACAGACCGAGATAGATAGAGACACAGACAGACAGACAGAGATGGCTAGAGACACAGACAGACAGACAGAGATGGATAGAGACACAGACAGACAGAGATGGATAGAGACACAGACAGACAGACAGAGATAGACAGACGGACATAGATAGAGATACAGACAGACAGACAGACAGATACAGACAGACAGACAGACAGACAGATACAGACAGACAGACAGAGATGGATAGAGATACAGACAGACAGAGATAGATAGAGATACAGACAGACAGAGATAGAGACAGACAGACAGACAGAGATACAGACAGACAGACAGAGATACAGGGATAGATAGAGACAGACAGACAGAGATGGATACAGACAGACAGACAGAGATACAGGGATAGATAGAGACAGACAGACAGAGATGGATACAGACAGACAGACAGACAGAGATGGATACAGACAGACAGACAGACAGACAGACAGAGATGGATACAGACAGACAGACAGAGAGAGATGGATACAGACAGACAGACAGACAGAGATGGATAGAGACACAGACAGACAGACCGAGATAGATAGAGACACAGACAGACAGACAGAGATGGCTAGAGACACAGACAGACAGACAGAGATGGCTAGAGACACAGACAGACAGACAGAGATGGATAGAGACACAGACAGACAGAGATGGATAGAGACACAGACAGACAGACAGAGATAGACAGACGGACATAGATAGAGATACAGACAGACAGACAGACAGATACAGACAGACAGACAGAGATGGATAGAGATACAGACAGACAGAGATAGATAGAGATACAGACAGACAGAGATAGAGACAGACAGACAGAGATAGATAGAGACAGACAGACAGATGGATAGAGACAGACAGACGGATAGACACAGACAGACAGAGATGGATAGAGACACAGACAGACAGACAGAGATAGAGACACACAGAGAGATGGATAGAGACACAGACAGACAGACAGAGATAGATAGAGATACAGACAGACAGAGATAGAGACAGACAGACAGAGATAGATAGAGACAGACAGACAGATGGATAGAGACAGACAGACGGATAGACACAGACAGACGGATAGACACAGACAGACAGACAGAGATGGATAGAGACACAGACAGACAGACAGAGATAGAGACACACAGAGATGGATAGAGACACAGACAGACAGACAGAGATGGATAGAGACACAGACAGACAGACAGAGATAGACACACAGACAGACAGACAGAGAGATGGATAGAGACACAGACAGACAGAGATGGATAGACACAGACAGACAGAGATGGATAGACACAGACAGACAGAGATGGATAGACACAGACAGACAGAGATGGATAGACACAGACAGACAGAGATAGATAGATAGAGACACAGACAGACAGAGATGGATAGAGACACAGAGATGGATAGAGACACAGACAGACAGACAGAGATGGATAGAGACACAGACAGACAGACAGAGATAGACACACAGACAGACAGACATAGATGGATAGACACACAGACAGACAGACAGAGATGGATAGACACAGACAGACAGAGATGGATAGACACAGACAGACAGAGATGGATAGAGACACAGACAGACAGAGATGGACAGAGATACAGACAGACAGAGATGGATAGACACAGACAGACAGAGATGGATAGAGACACAGACAGACAGAGATGGACAGAGATACGGATAGACACAGACAGACAGACAGAGATGGATAGAGACACAGACAGACAGACAGAGATAGAGACACACAGAGATGGATAGAGACACAGACAGACAGACAGAGATGGATAGAGACACAGACAGACAGACAGAGATAGACACACAGACAGACAGACAGAGATAGACACACAGACAGACAGACAGAGAGATGGATAGAGACACAGACAGACAGAGATGGATAGACACAGACAGACAGAGATGGATAGACACAGACAGACAGAGATAGATAGATAGAGACACAGACAGACAGAGATGGATAGAGACACAGAGATGGATAGAGACACAGACAGACAGACAGAGATGGATAGAGACACAGACAGACAGACAGAGATAGACACACAGACAGACAGACATAGATGGATAGACACACAGACAGACAGACAGAGATGGATAGACACAGACAGACAGAGATGGATAGACACAGACAGACAGAGATGGATAGACAGACAGACAGAGATGGATAGACACAGACAGACAGAGATGGATAGAGACACAGACAGACAGAGATGGACAGAGATACAGACAGACAGAGATGGATAGACACAGACAGACAGAGATGGATAGAGACACAGACAGACAGAGATGGACAGAGATACAGACAGACAGAGATGGATAGACACAGACAGACAGAGATGGATAGAGACACAGACAGACAGAGATGGATAGACACAGACAGACAGAGATGGATAGAGACACAGACAGACAGAGATGGATAGAGACACAGACAGACAGAGATGGATAGAGACACAGACAGACAGAGATAGATAGAGATACAGACAGACAGAGAGACACAGACAGACAGACAGAGATGGATAGAGACACAGACAGACAGAGATGGATAGAGACACAGACAGACAGACAGAGATGGATAGAGACACAGACAGACAGACAGAGATGGATAGAGACACAGACAGAGAGATGGATAGAGACACAGACAGACAGAGATGGATAGACACAGACAGACAGAGATGGATAGACACAGACAGACAGAGATGGACAGAGATACAGACAGACAGAGATGGATAGACACAGACAGACAGAGATGGATAGACACAGACAGACAGAGATGGATAGAGACACAGACAGACAGAGATAGATAGAGATACAGACAGACAGAGAGACACAGACAGACAGACAGAGATGGATAGAGACACAGACAGACAGAGATGGATAGAGACACAGACAGACAGACAGAGATGGATAGAGACACAGACAGACAGAGATGGATAGAGACACAGACAGACAGAGATGGATAGAGACACAGACAGACAGAGATGGACAGAGACACAGACAGACAGAGAGATGGATAGAGACACAGACAGACAGAGATAGATAGAGACACAGACAGACAGAGATAGATAGAGACACAGGCAGACAGACAGACAGAGATAGATAGATAGAGATACAGACAGACAGACAGACAGACAGACAGAGATACAGACAGACAGAGATAGATAGATAGAGACACAGACAGACAGACAGACAGAGATGGATAGAGACACAGACAGACAGAGACAGACAGAGATACAGACAGACAGAGACAGACAGAGATACAGACAGACAGAGATAGCGATAGACAGAGACAGACAGACAGACAGAAACATTAGCTGTAAAGGAAACTGCAGATACTGAGACTCTTACAGGACGTTTAATATCAGTTTATAAATAAGAGTGAATATCTGCACACGATGACATCACAGTCACTAATGAGATATTCAAAATAACTGGAGTGAATACTTTACACATGCACGTAAAAATCCAAAAACTGCTGCGCTGGAAAATATACGGCCTTAATAAAGCAAACAAACAGCTCAATGGAAGGAAAAAGACGGCGAATGCAGGTTAAAGAGACGAGCGTCCACCTCGAAATCAGGGTCAGTCTCCCAGTCATCAGCCCCTTCATCAACCGTAACGGAGACCGAGCGGCCAGCTGCTGCTTTCCACATCTGCAAGAATCAGAATCATTTTATCAGCCAATTATGTTCTCATGTAAAAATCATCTGTTCAGTCACAGTCAAAGATCATAACATAAATAATAAGATCACAGGTCTAAAAATAATAATACTGCAGTAATAATTTACAAAATGCTTTAGTCAGGAATATCAGTAAAACACTGGAGAGACAAAATATCAGCACACTTACAAACAGATGAGTAATACAGAATAAAATACTCAATACTATATAGACATGACAATCAGACAAACATTCTGACCACCTCCTTGTTTCTCATTGTCCATTTTATCAGCTCCACTTTGTAGTTCTACAGTTACAGACTGTAGCCCATCTGTTTCTCTGATACTTTGTTACCCTGCTCTTCAGTGGTCAGGACACCCATGGACCCTCACAGAGCAGGTACTATTTGGGTGGTGGATCATTCTCAGTACTGCAGTAACACTGACGTGGTGGTGGTGTATTAGTGTGTGTTGCGCTGGTCTGACTGGATCAGACACAGCAGTGCTGCTGGAGTTTTTAAACACCTCAGTGTCTCTGCTGGACTGAGAATAGCCCACCAACCAAAAATATCCAGCCAGCAGCGCCTGCGGGCACTGAAGAAGGACTAGAGGATGACCAACACAAACTGTGCAGCAGCAGATAAGCTATCGCCTCTGACTTTACACAAGGTGGACCAACAAGGTAGGAGTGTCTAATAGAGTGGACACCGTGTTTAAAAACTCCAGCAGCACTGCTGTGTCTGATCCACTCGCACCACCACCACGTCAGTGTCACTGCAGTGCTGAGAATGACCCACCACCCAAATAGTACCTGCTCTGTGAAAGTCCAGTTTAGGTGTCTGAATATAAATAACCACGCCCCTCTCCAGCTGATGTGGCATTCAGCTCTCGTTCTCCTACTCCGGAAAGGGAGGATGGGGGCGAGAGAGTAAATAAAGGCTGGCGCTCTGACTCAGCAGACTCACTCAGCTCTTACACATCTGTACCTCATCACCAGGGAGACATCAGCACTGCTCAGCACCTTCTGCACCTAAACCTACAGGCCTAACTCAGCCTCCTGAAGAGCTCCAGAGTTATAATTATTCATAAACACTCCCTCAACTGTTTTAACCAGGGCTTATTTTACTTTTCTACTAAAAAAAGTTTATGAAAATGTACTAATGTGCACTTTCGCCCTGATAAAGTGAACACACTGCACCTTTGAAACACATTTAAAGGGGAATTCCACCCATTTTTAAAATATTTCTGCATAAATTGATGTTTAAAATGTAGGCAGTCTCACAGACTGGTTTGGTGCGAAACGCTCTGTGCTAGTGAAACTTACCAAGTCTGAACTGCTCACAGTGCTGGTGACAGGAACCAGACGTCCCCCTCTAAAAGCTCCTCACAGAAAGTTCCTGCATGAAATGGTTCTGAATTCACTGCCTGGTGACTGAGACGCTGTTTTATGATAGTTTAGAGAACTTAAACTCCATTCATGGTGGAGGGAGACATGCAGGGCGCTGTGCGGCAAAATTGTCCCCAAAGAAAACCGATTATTCCAGATTTTCCACTATTTTCCATCATCAACATTCCATATAAACTCAGAAGACTCGTGTAGGTTCTCTGGTGGTTCTGGATGGGAAATAAAATGTCTGTATCTGTGTTGTAGTCATGGCGATGCCTGGCTCCTATCACCACCACTGTAAAGACCCCCCCCCCTTTTTGGGAGAAAATTTTGGTGGAATTCCCCTTCGAGGCAGACAACTGGACCTGGACATGACAACAGTGTGGCAGGAGTTCAGAATGCCCACCACACCCAGCAGGAGGCCTCGGTGTTTACTGTCTGATTCTGTTTACATCTACTCAGAATGACTATTCCTTTCTTTACATTTATAATATTTCATATTTAATATCTTCCTTTAATTAGTTTAATCCTTTTTAAACCTATACTTGCTCCATGTGGACTGGAGCTGCGTTCCTATGTATCAGAAGGTGCAACACAAGTACATATTCCCTGTTATTAGGCCTATGATAGAGATAATTAGTCTTATTATCACCATAAATGTGCACATTAAAGTTAGTACAGCATTAAAGGTCGGCCTGCTTGCGCCACATCAGCCAACAGGGAGACGCACCAACCGGAGATATTTATGCAGCATTTGCGCTGAAATGGAGCTCCAGTTAATGACACGACGCTGATTAAAGCTTTCCGAGGCTTGTTGTACTAAAATTTGAACTCAGAGCTGTAAAAATGCGCTTTATTCCGCTTTACGACTGCCCGTGTTTCTGTGCGCGACTTGCGCTTTAATCCAGAACCTTCCTCGCATCCCGCGGGAGGATCCTCGCTGTTCTCGCGTTTCCCCGCCGGTTATACTCACGCTTTTCTCCGGTTTCCCTCTGGAATCTTCGCTCCTTGGATTAGAAAACCAGTTGTCGCTGAAGTCTGTTCGGGCTGAAATGGAGGGATGATTATTCCTCCTCTCGCTCCCACTCTTCCTGCTCTCCCACTTCCTGCGTCTGGAGCTGCAGCGCCCCCTGCGGTGGATCAGCGGCGCTGCGGCGCTTTAATACAGGAACTCCGGTTTTTCTGCGTTTTATTCAGTTTTTGTCGCTTTAATTCTAAACGTGTTTCCCCAGAACCCCGTTTATTACGGAGCCCCGCTAATTACGCCCTGTATAAATAAAAATAATGCGTGGCCACGACTTCATAGGGAGTGGGAATGAGATTCTAATAAGGCATGGGAATGAGACGTTAATGCGTGGCCATGACTAAGGAGTGAGAATGAGACTCTAATATGTGGCCATGACTTAGTAAGGCATGGGAACGAGATCCTTATGCGTGGCCACAGCTTACTAAGGAGCGGGAATGAGATTCTAATGTGTGACCATGACTTAGTAAGGTGTGGGAACGAGATCCTAATGTGTGGCCATGGCTTACTAAGGAGTGGGAATGAGACTCTAATGCGTGGCCTTGACTTAGTAAGGCATGGGAACAAGATCCTAATGCATGGCCACAATTTACTAAGGAGTGGTAATGAGATTCTAATGCGTGGCCATGACTTACTAAGGAGTGGGAACGAGATCCTAATGCAGGCCAAGAGCATGACCTCATTCTCACACCTTACTAAGTCACAGCCACAACTTAATTAGCTGATTCCCCCTACAGAGCCCCGCTGGTGACATCCTGTATAAATAAAAAAATAATGTGTGGCCACAACTTAGTAAGGCATGGGATGAACCCAAAGTCTAGCTGCACTCCTGGAAAAGATGGTTCTTCAAGGGTAAAGAAAACGGTTCTATACAGACGGTTAAAGGGGTCTTTGCATCATAACACGGCTCTTCAGATTGACTGAGAATGTGCTGTAGATGGTTCTATACAGAACCTTTTAGAGTTCTGTATAACACCAAAAAGTGCACTTCTATTGTTGCGAGACCATCACAAATGGTGCAACACTGGTGTAGACCAATGTGTTTATTGTATATTGTATGTATGTATCACTGCTGTCTGAAAACCTCGTCTCCAAAACAGCAAAGGAAGGAAGGAAATTATTTTACTTTTTTATTATTATACTTTACAGAAGGAAAAAACCTACTTTACTTTCAATACAAGTTAATGGAACCAGACATCTTTACCAAGCCAATTTGGGCCGTTTCTATTGGTCCATTCATTATGAAATTTACACACAATGGGTATTTTCAAATTATGTGAAAAGCTCAAAAAACGACAAAACGGAGATACGAGGTTTTCATGCGACAGCAACAATATACACTATACTTCCAAAAGTATTCGGTCGTCTGGCTTCACATGCATATGAACTTGAGTGACATCCCATTCTTAATCCTTAGGGTTTAATATAATGTTGGCCCACCCTTTGCAGCTATGACAGCTGCAACTCTTCTGGGAAGGCTTTCCACAAGGGTTAGGAGTGTTAATAGGAATTTTTTTAACCGTTCTTCCAGAAGTGCATTTGTGAGGTCAGATACTGATGTTGGACGAGAAGGCCTGGCTCACAGTCTCTGCTCCAATTCATCCCAAAGGTGTTCTATGGGGTTGAGGTCAGGACTCTGTGCAGGCCAGTCAAGTTCTTCCACACCAAACTCGCTCATCCATGTCTTTATAGACAAAATATATACATATATTTGTGACATCACAAAAACAGCTCATTTAAAGGAGGCTGTTTGTGCAGCCCGGTATCCATATATAGACTCGGGAGAAAATGGTACATTAATACATTAATAAAACAGTGTTTACATTAAATTTCATTTCAAAAGGTGAGGTGACTCAGTTTTCCTTGATATGGGCCCATTAATTTCATTTCAAAAGCTGAGGAAACTCAGTTTTCCTTGATATGGGCCCTTTAATTTCTTTTTTAAAAGGTGAGAAACTCAGTTTTTTTATATTGGCCCTTTAATGACAGAAAAGAGCACAAACGCAGAAAATCACACACACAATGATGTTTTTAGCACAAAGACTTAGTCTTTTTATTGGCAGTGGAAAATAAGTCAGTATTTTTTTATTGAAAGGAAGCAATAAATAATACTGTGATAAAAAATAGCTCATAAGTACTCGGACTGTACAGAAGTTCTGTTACAAGATCAGGAGATTTTAAACGGAGAGACAGAAAACAACGCAGAGAGAGAGAAAACCATGACATGATTGGTGCATAACAGACTACAAATCACAAAAAGACAAAGAAAAAAGTGGAAAATCAAAGGTAAAAAGTGGGTTTTCTTTCACTTTTGGAGGATTCTGTCACAATTTCTCCAAGTCACAATTACAGTCCAGCCTTTGAAATGACTGAAGACATAAAAATGGCAATTCTATTCAAAACAAAGAGGCTGAAATCGCACACGGAAATGTGTAGAATAAATAAAAACGACAGGGCGGGAAGAGAGGAAGAACTATAAGGCTCCATTAGTCGAAGGGGTCTTAGTTTTAGGGGTAAAAATCGCGCCACAATGGGATGCTGCAGTTTGAGCTTAGGCCACAGTGGGGTTGGTCCAGCGGAGAAGAAACACACACACATTCTTTTCCACACGTCGCAGGAGAAAAGGAATGGAAAGTTTCAGCATTTCGAAGGAACGCCAGCCTCCGCGTTTTTCTTTTCTTTGCTGAGAAGATGCATCCGAAAGTAGCCCTCGTCATCGCTACGCTTATGGCTTATAGAAGAGTCTTGTTTTGGTATCAAAGGAGAGAAATAAAGGGGGGGTGGGGGGATCCAACCATCAGCAACGTTACACAGTCCTCTAAAATCTGCATGAAACCTGATATTCAAATAACACAAGCCTCAGCCGTCATCAACCACAGAAATGCTTCTTAAGACCCAAAAAAGGGCGCCTGGGGACAAATGAAGTTAAAATCACACTCGAGCTCAGGTTTTACAATTGAAAAGAAAGGAACCGACGTAGATATGAACAATTACAAGATGAGGATTATTATAAAAAGATTAGATAACGTCCATAGATATAAATGTACAAACCTCAGACTCGTAATAATACATTCAGTTACACCTGATAAAGAGTTAAAACATGATAAGAACGCGAGAAAAAGATGAAAAGGAGGGAGAAACAAATGATATACATAAACAGAGCTAAAGAAATGAAATGTCCCATTGGTTTACATAAATAGAATAATCAATAAATCTAAAATATGTCCTCTATCTGCAAATCCGCCGTCTTAGAGTCCTTGCTGTCCGTTCAGCTCCCGGCCTGAAGGGGGCGCCTCGCTTTCAGCGGCATTACCTATAGAGATAATGAGCATAAACTAAGAAGAGGGGAAGAGAGAGAGAGAGAGAGAGAGAGAGAGAGAGAGAGAGAGAGAGAGAGACGAGCGAAAGAGGAAGCAAATGGAGGTACAGAGGAAAATGGAGGTGGGAAATGAACAGAGAAAAAGCGAGAGGAGAGACACTTTACATTAGTGCCGTGAATGCTAAAGCACGTTTATCAGCACTAAACGTTTGCAGGTGGTATTATAGTACAGTTAGTGATGACCACACAATATGATCCATAAACAAACTCCTACACAAGCTTAAAGGAGTAAAACAAATCCCCCAAAACACCAGAGCAGAAGATATTAGTCCAATAACATCCCCAATAATCACTCGCATTCACTACAAGTGGAAATATTAGTCCATACATGACCTCAGTAAACACAACTCACCACTAGAGGAGATATTAATCCATAAATTACCTCAATAAACACAGCTCACCACTAGAGGAGATACTAGTTCATAAATTACCTCAATAAACACGACACACTACTGGAGGAGATATTAGTCCATAAATTACCTCAATAAATACAACTCACCGCCAGAGGAGATATTAGTCCACAAACGACCTCAATAAACACGACTCACCGCCAGAGGAGATATTAGTCCACAAACGACCTCAATAAACACAACACACTACTAGAGGAGATATTACTCCATAAATTACCTCAATAAACACAACTCACTGCTGCAGGAGATATTAGTCCATAAATTACCTCAATAAACACAACACACTACTGGAGGAGATATTAGTCCATAAATGACCTCAGTAAACACAACTCACTACTGGAGGAGATATTAGTCCATACACCACCTCAGTAAACACAACTCACCACTAGAGGAGATATTAGTCTATAAACAACCTCAATAACACTACTAGAGGAGATATTAGTCCATAAACAACCTCAATAAACACAACACACTACTAGAGGAGATATTACTCCATAAATTACCTTAATAAACACAACACACTACTGCAGGAGATATTAGTCCATAAATGACCTCAGTAAACAAAACTCACTACTAGAGGAGATATTAGTCCACAAACAACCTCAATAGACACAACTCACTACTGGAGGAGATATTAGTCCACAATCAACCTCAGTAAACACAACTCACTACTAGAGGAGATATTAGTCTATAAATGACCTCAATAAACAACACACTACTAGAGGAGATATTAGTCCATAAACAAACTCTATAAACACAACACACTACTGGAGGAGATATTAGTAGATAAACTAAGTCAATAAACGCTCCTATATGCTAGAACGGGAGATATTAGTCAATAAATGACCTCAATAAACACTCCTAAACACTAGAACAGGAGATATTAGTCCATAAACATCATCAATAACCAATCACTAGAATAGCACATATTAGTCCATAAACTAAGTCAATAATCTCTCCTATATGCTAGATTGGGAAATACTAGTCCATAAACAACATCAATAAACATTCTTATACACTATATAAGATATTAGCCCATAAACGACCTCAATAAACAATCCCATATGCTACAACAGGAGATATCAGCAACAACCTCAACCCCTAATAATATACAGTAAGACATAAGTCAATAAATGACCAACACTCCTCTACATTAAGAGATTAGTCCATACAAAAAAAATTCTATGAACATTACTGAACTCTAGGAGGTATAAATCTAATAATAAGCAAGCTTTCAAACACTTATTTAAATATGCCAACAAAGGTGGTGAATAAAAACTGATCTACATAAAAAACTATTTCCAATTTCATCTAGACTGATATCCAATTTCATCTAAACCGGTATCCAATTTCATCTAAACCAATATCTAATTTCATCTAGACCGGTATCCAATTTCATCTAAACCAATATCTAATTTCATCTAGACCGGTATGTAATTTTCTAACTGTATTTCTTTGATTTTCTACTGCATTTTTTGAAACACAGCGTGGCGTCTCAGCTAAAACAACCGGGTCCAGGACCCTCATCGACGGTAACTAAGAAGCAGTGAGTGAAGATGTAACAGTGATTTGATGCTGGTAATATTAAAGCAGATTATGTAGAAAAACTCTAATCAGGCCTCTGCTACTCTGGGACGCAGCGGCCTAGTTTAAAAGAAGATCTCCCAGTACACGTTAACGTTAGCCATGCTGTCAGTGAGACTCACCGTGGCGCTGGGTTAGCAGGAGTAGGTCCTGACCGTAGCCGAGTCCAGCCTCTGCACTCCACTCACACCCCCTACAGCAGCCAGCACATGCACAAGCAGCCGTTAGTGCAGCCAGACGGGTTAGAACATACAAACACACAGAGAACCTCACTCATCTGTGGCTTCTCCCAACAAAAAACAAAAACAGTCATGTTGCAAACACATGCAGAGACGTTCGATAGAAGAACAACTGTTTTCTGTACAGTGAAATGTGGCCTCTGAAAACAAACCTGTTTAACATCATGACTGTGAATCACACACAAGAGCAGGGCTGCAACTAACTAACTGTGTGGATCATATGAACATTATAGAGCTTTTTAAATGAAACAGTAGAAGCCATATCGCCCCCTACGCTTCCTGTAGTGTATTACAGTCTGTCAGAGTGACTGTGTAGATCGTATGAACATTATAAAGGCTTTTTAAATGAAACACACATACACATACGCCTCACAGCAAGGAGGGCCTGGGTTCGATTCCCCGGCCGGGCGACCGGGGTCCACTCTGTGCGGAGTCTGCATGCTCTCCCCGTGTCTGCGTGGGTTTCCTTCGGGTTCTCCAGATTCCTCCCACAGTCCAAAGACATGCAGTCAGGCCAAGTGGACATGCTACACTGCCCCTAGGTGTGAGTGATGGTGTATGTCTGTCTGCCCTGCGATGGATTGTCGACCTGTCCAGGGTGTATCCTGCCTTCCGCCCGATGACTGCTGGAATAGGCTCCAGCACGCCCCCGCGACCCAGGAGAAGCGGCTTAGAAAATGTGCATGTGTCTGAAACAGTAGAAGCCTTATCGCCCCCTACACTTCCTGTGGTGTATTACAGTCTGTCAGAGTGACTGTGAGGATCATATGAACGTTATAATTATTATAAATGTGGTGACAGTTAACAGTACAGGTTTTTCCATAATCAGCATTGTCATTGTCAACTAACAGTTGCAGCCCTGTACAGGTATTAAACACAAACAATCCAGGATTTGCTGGACTGGAGAACGCTGTGTCAGTATTTTTCGGGCTCATCTTAACCTGCTGCATGTGTAATATGTTGATTAAAAATGATAACAGCTTCACCGCCGACCCAAAACAACAGAGTTTTAATGGTCAGATACTCTCCATTCGTCTGTTGTAAGTGAGTCTTCTGTTAGCACGTTTTCTGTTCTTTTCTATGTATAGTAAGTCTGGGCAATATGACAATATTTATTATTATATATTATTAATTTTTATCATTATTTTGATAAATGACATCACAGTATGCCACAACAAGCTTTTCCTGAGCATATCATGAACATCAAATGTGTGTGAAATATTGAGTATAAATCATTATATTTATAGTGTTGATTGTAATTTTTAAAGATGGCAATATTTTGTCTTTTCCAATTAATTAAAAAAATACATGTATATTGTGACATCACATAAAACTTAAAAACTGCTGGAAAGTCATGATACATGATTTCCATATCGCTCACATGTAACGTACAGGGTAAAAATCGAAATTAAGGTACAACACAGATGCTGCAGAGAGATCAGCATGAAAAGCGCTGGAGCTCACCCTTTAACACTCCTCATGTCTGTACATACCGTCCAGCTGGTGTTTCTTTGGCTGCAGGGCTGGAGAGGAAGAGTTGGTCACTCTGAAGTTAGCGGGCAGCGTGTCAGCTGAGCCCACGCCAAGACCCCTCACGTCTTTGGGCCGAAACTTCTTCCTCCAGGAGGGGGCGCGCCTGAAATTCTTATCATCATCCTGGAGGAGAAAGAGAGGAGACTTCAGGAAAAAGAGAGAGCGAGAGAGAGCGAGAGAGAGCGAGAGCGAGAGAGAGCGAGAGAGAGAGAGAGAGAGCGAGAGACACACAGACAGAGATTGAGCAAGAGAAAGACAGAGAGACAGACAGAGAGACACAGACAGAGAGTGAGCGAGAGAGACAGAAAGAGAGAGTGAGACACAGACAGACACACAAAGACAGAGATAATGAGACAGAGAAAAGGCGAGACAGAACCACACAGAGAAAGAGAAAGCGACACAGAAAAAGAGAGAGCGACACAGAGAAAGAGAGCACGAGACAGAGTGAGAGAGACACAGATGAGCGAGAGCAAAATATAGAAAGATTGAAAGAGCGACATAGAGAGGCAGAGACACACAGAGAGAGAGAGGCAGAGACACACAGAGAGAGGCAGAGACACACAGAGAGAGAGAGAGGCAGAGACACACAGAGAGAGAGAGAGGCAGAGACACAGAAAAAGAGAGAGAGGCAGAGACACAGAAAAAGAGAGAGAGGCAGAGACACAGAAAAAGAGAGAGAGGCAGAGACACAGAAAAAGAGAGAGAGGCAGAGACACAGAAAAAGAGAGAGAGGCAGAGAGAGAGAGAGAGAGAGAGAGAGAGAGAGAGAGAGAGAGAGAGAGAGAGAGAGAGAGAGAGAGAGAGAGAGAGAGAGAGCTGACCTCTTCTAGTTTTCTCTCTGTTCCGATGGAAAGCAGGTTGTTGTATTCCCTCTCCAGAACAGCCCTTGCCTGCGGGACAGACAGGAATAAAACAGAAAAATTAAATGACGCAAAAGAAGAAACACAATATGGATTAACGTCCTGACATCACTTTTAGATAACATTTGCATTATTTTATATACAATATCTTATAAACAGTAGATTTGAAACACTATAAACAAAATATATACTGTATCTTTACCTACAGCACTACGCTTCCTGTAGTGTATTACAGTCTGTCAGAGTGACTGTGTGGATCATATGAACATTATAGAGCTTTTTAAATGAAACCGCAGAAGCCATATCACCCCCTATGCTTCCTGTAGTGTATTACAGTCTCTCTCTATTATAAACCATTTCACACCAAACCACTCTAAATGACTGTTTACATCTCAAGCTCTGAATTATGCATAAATATATTTATTTCCTCTTTAAGTGAACCCTCCTGTATGGTACGTGTTTTGAGGGTTTACCTGTGTGCTCTGTGTGGGAATCTGCAGCAGCAGAGCGAGTGTGTTGTGGTCGAACGTCTCGTCCAGAGCCATCAGTGATCCGTGCACGCCACTCTCCAGCAGGTTATTAGCGTACTCCTTCAGCCCGATCAGCTGCACCCACTTTATCACTCGCTCGTTACTCCACACCAGAACATCTGATACAACAACGTTCAGTCAGAGTTTAGTGCTTAATTGGGCTGCACGTAACTGTTCTATTAACTTAACTACTCATTTGTTGATCACGGCGTTTATTAAAGAATAGCTTGTTTAGATATTTTTCTGTTTAAAAACACACATGAGGGTCCTGACCACTGAAGAACAGGGTAACAAAGTATCAGAGAAACAGATGGACTACAGTCTGTAACTGTAGAACTACAAAGTGCACCTATACAGTAAGTGGAGCTGATGTGTGGTGTATGTAAATTAGTCTGTTCTGATTGGCTGCTCTGTATTGCGCCTCATTCAGAAAGCAGTCCAGGCTGAAATACTCCTCATAAATTCAGCGTGAGTAGGTGGGGCTAAACTGCTGTAGACTGAATAGATGGATGTGTGTAAATGAGCCAATTGTTGTGACATCACAGAAACAATTAATTCAAAATAGGCCGTTTCTGCAGCTTAGCTTCCATACAGAGACTGCAATGTTTAAATTCCACTGAAATTTCTGTTTTAAAAAAGTGAGAGAAATTCAGTTTGACATTTCATGGACCCTTAGTTTTTCAGTTTTTTGGACACTGTAGTAGTGGACTGACCTTTGACCTCCACCTGGGACTCCTCACGTCTCCTCTCCAGCTCCTTCCTGTCGTAGTTCAGCCGCCTCAGACACATCACACCACACTGGAAGCTGTTTCTGTAGGAGACCGTGATGAGCTTTTTGATATTGTCCTATTTTTATGGAGGTTTCACTGTTTTTTAAAACCCTATTACTCTATACTTAATATTCAGTGTTTAAAATGAACGTATTATTCGGCTATAAGACATGAAACACTAAGTATCCACTACGAATTACTCAGTATCCACTACGAATTACTCAGTATCCACTACGAATTACTCAATATCTACTATAAATTACTCAATATCTTCTATAAAGTATCCACTAAGAATTACTCAATATCTGCTATAAATTACTCAGTATCCACTAAGTACTCAGTATTCACTACGTATTCCTCAACATCTACTATAAATTACTCTGTATCCACTATGAATTACTCAGTATCCACTATGAATTACTCAATATCTACTATAAATTACTCCTTTTCCACTACGATTTATTCAGTATCCACTACGTATTCCTCAATATCTTCTATAAATTACTCAGTATCCACTATGAGCGATTGCATCCACTATGAACTATGGATTATTCATTATCTACTATAAATTATTCTGTATCTATTATGAATTACTCATTTATACTATGAATTACTCAGTATTTACTACAAATTATTCAGTAACAAATACAAATTATTCAGTATCTACTATAAATTATTCAGTGATTACCATGAATGATTCTGTATCTGCTATGAATTTAAGAAAAAAATTCTACCTGTGGAAGCTGTCTACCATCTTCAGCTGGCCACGGAGGTCCTTCTTGGTGAGGTGGTCCAGCATGCGGGCGTCCACCAGAGACTCCATGAAG